>NC_091749.1:64136234-64436234 GCF_043380555.1 Nothobranchius furzeri
GACCACAAATGTAGGCAACTAGCAGTGAACTGGGACACTTTTTTTTTAAACCTCTTTCTCAAGATGACAGTTCAGTGATTTTATTATACAGACAATACTGTGTGTTTGTAGAATGCTAAGAACCTCTTTCCAACAATATTTGAAACTCAAAATGTGTTTTGGAGTGAATGTGACTAAAACTGTTAACTAATATAAGTCACAAATGTTTAACAAAAACCAAATGCGCACTTTGTTTACCATTGCCTTGGGGAATTTGAATAAATCACATTTTTGTAAGCCAACCTCACTTTTTCCATTTTGCTCATTTATAACATATAGTCTACGCTTACCAGCTTGAAAAAACGATGGTATTTACTGCTTTTTATAAAGAAATACCATTAATAATATGCATAATTGACTTCAGCCTTTTGGCCTGGCCCTCCACAATATTTTCTATTCCTCATGTGGCCCCATGGAAAAAATAATTGCCCACCCGTGATCTATAGCAATTGGTGTCAACATTTATTTGTGAAATGTCTCACTAACTACTGATTTTTTTTCCCCAATAAAACTCTTGGAGTAATCATTGGATGCCCATTTCCAAATTGGTTAGTTTTGGAGTCAGTTCACTTTTATATGGCCAACACATGCAATCACAGCCAGTCCCAACACAAAACTGCCTTTAACTGTTAATTTTACAGATGTTAACATAAGATTTGGTGTGCTAATTGACAGTTATACCCTTTACACACTCCAAGAACTACACTTTATCCAGCATGTTTGCATCTTTGCCTTTGACTGTGTATGTAATCAAAATATCTTATTACCCACCTAGGTAGGCATTTTAATTAAACTCTCAGAAATTAATTATTTCCAGCTAATTAACTTTTGGAGTCCACCTCATTCAAAATAGCTCCAACAACAACATAAAAATGGCTATAACTCAGTCGCCTCTGTCAGTGTGCCCCAGGGCAGCTGTAGCTACATCGTAGCTCATCACCATCAGTGTGTGAATGTGTGTGTGAATGGATGAATGATACACTGTAGTGTAAAGCGCGTTGGAGTCCTCACTCTGAGAGGCGCTATACAAGTGCGGGTCATTTATCATTTAATAATACAAACACACCTACAATTTTGTGTGGTTGTGGTTTAGAGGCATTCGCAAAAAAAAAGATCCCATATGATCTTGCAATATTGTAAGAGACTGCACATACCATTTTCAAGTTTTCATGACGTAACCACAGGGTTTCGTCCAGCACTCAATAAGCCTGGTGGGCCGCCAGGCCTTGCTTGGCCCCCTGCTAGGCTAAGCGACTTGGAGGTGGTACTCATTGGCGCGAACCTGGTGGCCAGACTTTCACCCATGGAGCCCAGCCAGATAAAACCCTACCAATGGGCGCATCACTTGTGAAAAGGGCCAAAGGGGCCTGGTGCTGTGTGAGATGGGTGGTGGTCGAAGGCTGTCTGATCTTTGGTTACAGAAGCTGGCTCTCTGTACGTGGAATGTCACCTCTAGTTGGAGAAAGAGCCCTAGCTGGTGTGCAAAATTGACAATTTGCAGCTAGATATAGTCAGACTCACAAAGCACACCTCTGGCTCAGGAACCTGTTTCTTTGCAAGGGGTTGGAGAATTCCACTCTGCAGTTGTCCTCACTGAGAGGCACTGAGCAGGGGTGGGCATACTTGGTACCACCCCATCTTGGTGTCTGTACACTGGAGTTTACCCAGATGAATGAAAGGGTTGCCTCCCTCCGCCTTCATGTGTGGAAACAGGTCCTGACTGCAGTTTTGACAGATGGCAGGTGCATTATCCACCCCTTTTCAAGTCAGAGAGGTTGCTAGAAAGTATTCCTTCTGGTGACTCCCTTAATCTGCTGGGGGACTTCCATGCTCATGTGGACAATGACCGTGAAACATTGCGGTGTTGTTGGGAGATTTGTCCCCAAACTGAACCACAGTAATGTCTTAGTATAAGACTTTGTGCTCATTACAGATTGCCCATAACAGACAGTGTTCAAGCATAAGGGTGTCCATATACGCTCTTGAAACCTGGATACCCTAGGCCACACCTTGATGATCAACTTTGTTGCCTCGTTCAATCTGGGGCTGCATGTCTAGGACACTTGGGGAAAGAGAGGCATAGAGCTTTCAACTGTGGTGAGTTTACTCAGATTGTGAGGTAGACAACACTCAGACCTGGCAGGCCCAAACTTATTGTGAGGGATCTGCTGGGAGTCTCTGATGGGGTCCCCTGTCAGATGGAGCTTCCGTTCCTATCGCTGGCAGAACTTCAAACATGTCCCGGGGGAGGCTGGAACATTGAGTCTGAGTAGACCATTTTCCATGCCTCCATCGTCGAGGCAGCTGACTAGAGGTGTGGCGATAGGGCTGTCAAGAACCTGTAGAAGCTGCAGCTCTCTAACCTTCTGATGGACACCGGGTGTGGGGGATGCTGTTAAGCTGCAGTAGAAGTCCAATCAGAGCCTTTTGGTCTGTGGGACCACAGAGGCAGCTGATAGATACCAGGAGTCCAAGCTGAATGTGGCTCAAGTGGTCAGTGAAACAAAAGTATGGCAGGAATTTAGTGAGGCCCTGGAGAAGGACTGGTCTACCATTCACCATTTCAGAAGGGGGAAGCAGTACACTACTAACACTGTTTAACCTTGGGACAGTGTACTGCTGACCTCGATTCAGGATGTCATGGATAAAGTAACTTGAAGACCCCCTCAATCACACCGGCATGCCTTCAAGTGAGAACTTTGGATCAGGCTATGGTGCTTTGGATGAGCTTCTCATGAGAGACAGTCCAAAGTAGAGGAGAAAAAGCTGTGTTCTGCCTTACTGACAGTCTCCCGTTTGGAGTTTAATATTTGTATAAACTGAAAAAAGCAGGAGGCGGGACCTAAATGCAGGTTCAGGTTGAGAGAGCGTGGATCGTGCTCATGTCAAACCAGCACAGCACAGATGATCAATAACTGTATTAAAAAAGACAAGCAGATAGATAAGAGGAGAAAATATCTTATTTTGAAATATGGGAGGTGAAGTAACATTCAGGAGTGAATAAGATGAAGGGGGCACAAACCAAAATGCCCCTTTTAGTGGCTGCCGGGTGATATTGCCCTTGTGAGGTTTTCGGGGTATATTGGGCCAGGAGGAGACCTAAGGGAAGACCCAGGAAATACTAGAGGAACTACCGGTAAGTTTCTCGGCTGGCCTGGGAATGTCTTAGGGTTTCCTCGGAGGAGCTGACCCAAGTGGCTGGGGAGAGGTAGGTCTGGGCTTTTCAGCTTAGGCTACTAGCCATATGACATGACCCCAAATAAGAGGAGAGAAATTGATGGATGTTCCGGTAAATAAAACTTTAGGATTAATTGAAGGTTTACCTAAGTTGTTTTACAGTTTGTGTTGTTGCTGTACTAAAGCATCTTCAAACATCTTCAAACAGTATGACTACAGAGACTATAATTTTAATAATTTTAAAAGCAACCTACATAGGACAAGCAGACAAGCATTTCCCCATAATGCTTTTAAATCTCTTAAAACACACATATTCCCAGCAACCTTTATGCAGTGAGAAATTTGTTACATGCCAACTTTTATCAATTACATATCATCATTTATCAAATATAGGTCCCTATATGACCAGTGCCAGAACTTGGTCTGCATTGCTGGCTATAAGTCGGCTCATTTCCGGTGAGAGTTGGGCTCCGCCAAACATACCCTTTGTCACTGATTCTGTTCATAACTTTCATGGACAGGATTTGTAGGTGCAGCCAAGGTACTGGGGCATCCGTTTTGGTGGCCTAAGGATTAAGTCTCTGCTTTTTGCAGATGATGTGGTCCTGTTGGTTTTATCAGAATGTGATCTCCAGCTCTCACTGGAGCAGTTCACAGCCGAGTGTGAAGCAGCTGGGATGAGAATCAGTTCCTCTAAATCTGAGACCATAGTCTTGAGTCGGAAAAGGGTGGAATGCCTTCTGGGACAGGGATGAGGTCCTACATCAGGTGGAGGAGTTTAAGTATCTTGGTGTCTTGTTCACGAGTGAAGGAAAGATGGAGAGCAAGATCAATAGGTGGATTGGTGCTGCATCTTCAGTGATGAGGGCGTTGTTCCGATCTGTTGTGGTGAAGAGAGAGCTGAGCCAGAATGCAAAGCTCTCGATTTACCGGTCAATCTACGTTCCTACCCTGAAAGACTGAAAGTGACTGAAAGAATGACATTGCAGATACAAGCAGCCGCAATTAGTTTTCTCAGCAGGGTGGCCCTTAGAGATAGGGTGAGAAGCTTGGTCATCCAGGAGGGGCTCGGAGTAGATCTGCTGCTGAAGTGGCTGAAAATGGATAGATGGACAATTTTATTTCATTCTTTTAGCTGTGTTTTCATTTTTATTTGTTATTGTGGAATGTGCTTTGTTTTATTCAACAACATGGCAAACGCAGTTATGTTTGTATGAATATATGTATGTATGTATGTATGTATGTATGTATGATCACTGAAATGTTTACAGTAGTCACAGTCTGTATTTTTAATTATTTATTTGTTTTATTTATTTATTTATTTTTTTGCAGTTTGCAGAAACATGCTCCCATGTTTAACTGTTGTCTTACTGAATACCACCATTAGTCATTTTGTAGACTTTGTTAAACATAGTGATAGGTGAAGCTGAGTTTTTTTTTATGTAGAGAAACACCACCCCACAGTGGTTAGATTTTCTCAGTGCTTCAAACTATTTTCTGCTTGGCAGTTGTAAAATCTATGCACCCCATCCTTCCTTTCCCCAACACACACACACACACACACACACACACACACACACACACACACACACACACACACACACACACACACACACACACACACACACACACACAGTAGTAGGACATTACATACAGGACAGTACTTTAAAAAATAAAAGATGTATCAACAACTGTCAATCAAGCCACACTGAATACTTTAATACTTAGAACAATCTCAGTAGTTGACATTAATGAAAAAAATATTGTACTTGCATTTAAAATGGTTTATACTAAAGTATTTAACCATTAACCTTTTATCATATGAGCTTTTGGTGATAAGGTCAAGCTTTAAAAAGGTGTGGTTAACTGAAAAAAGTTTAATAACTTTTTTCTGATTATAATCAGTCACTCTGACTTTTTTTATGTAGGCTGAATGTAAAAATAGTCTTCTACAACTATCTCCTTAATTTTGACAAGAAATTTACCAGCATATACCGTAAATCCTCTAATACAGGCCCGGGCCTGTATTTGACTCAAGCTCATCAAGCTCCAGGCCTTTATTGGAAGGAGGACCAGAATTAGAGACAGGCTTCTATTTCTATTTGAGCAAAATGAACTAATGGCTCGCTGGAGTTTTTGACAATTAAATTTGCGCCCACATTTTCAAAGTTAAACACATTTCTTTTAACAACGGTAGTTTCTGCTTCAGCCCTCTCCCCCCTCCCCCTGCACAGCGGCCGCAAACTCACTGATGTGCCTGCAGCCTCTCGGAGTTCCTGCTGCTCTAAACATTAAAATAATTATTTCATTTTCTGTTCCTCACTTCTGATTACCTTCAATGGTGTCTGTTTGTTGCAACCACCAGGTACACAAACTAACTTTGAAAATGTGGGCGCAATTTTTATTGTCAAAAACTCCAGCGAAACATTAGTTCATTTTGCTCAAATAGAAATAGAGGCCAGCCTCTAATTCTGGTCCTCCTTCCAATAAAGGCCTGGAGCTTGATGAGCTTGAGTCAAATACAGGCCCGGGCTTGTATTAGAGGATTTACGGTATTTTTCTGTCCTGTCTGTTTATTATCTTCCTGCATCTCCTCTCAATCCTAAAGAAAAACTGCTACCTGGGTTCATATATATTCACCTTATGAGTTACCTTTGAACTGCAGTTCTAAAAGATCTACCAACCGCAAAAACAGCGGAGTGCGCGCTGCTCGCCGGCCGCATCAGTGATCGGTGCGTCACCGGAGGACAAGGTGATGCGTCCCGCTCCACAGCAGCGAAACGCATCAGGCGCAAATAAAAGACAGAAAACATTAAAGGAAATGAGCCGACATGAACGATTGCGTGTTAAATTAGTTTTTGAGGTGGCGACACCTGATTTGATAATGTTACTGTGGCGTGCTCAGGACGCAGATGTCTGGAGCACGTCAACAATCAGAGCTTTGCATGCACAAGCTGGTTAAGGTTAGTATGGGGGTGAGGGGAATGTTAAATTGCAAGAGGGAAAAGGTCACAATTTGTTTAAATATTCGTTTTACGGTGGGTGTCAGTACCGACGCTCTGGCACAGCGCGTTGTCTCCCGACGCGCAGGAGCTTGTCACCTGCTGACAGCAGGCTGCTGTCTTTTCCGAGGGCTGCATCTTGCCAGTCATTATCACGTGACAGCGACTAGTCGATGACAGGCATAAAAAGTCACTATAGTGAAGTCGACTAGTTCATACAACCCCTGCTACTGCTCCCCAGTGTTCTGCAGCATAATCAGCACGTTCTCTTTGAACTTGATATCAAATTTTTGCCTCCTCTTCGTCTCCGCACCTGCCAAATCGCGGTCTGTCACTGGCAAATCAAAAGTGAGATGGATGACACCCCCCACCCCCCCCCCACCCCCCTGTGGTACTTGCTTTTTACCACATTCCACCCGACCACAATAAAAAACGGCCATTATTCACCTCCGCCGACTCCGACACCGGCCAAAATATGATACCCGGCCGTTAATTGAATACAGGCTAATATTAGAGGATTTACGTTACATCAATATGTGAAGTCTTTGGGTACCAGTAGCTTTTTTAAACAGCACCCAGCTCCAGACTCTGATTGGTTCTTTACTCGTCTAGTCCTGCCTGTTCTAGTTGCTGATTGGATCTTTACTCGTCTGGTCCTGCCTGTTCCAGTTGCTGATTGGTTCTTTACTCCCCATTTTCTCATCTATTCCGTTGTCTGACTGGACATTCGTTACTGCCAATTTTCATTGTCTTTTGTTCGTCAACAAAAATGTTGATCAACATTTGTCATAATATAGTCTAGGGCTGCACAATATAATGAAAAATTATCATCATCGCGATAACAGGACATGCGATAGGCCCATCGCAAAGCACGTCAAAAATGGCGATAAATGTTTGGTTCAAACATTTCCATCCGTGTCATACATCAACTTTTTGTAAACCAGCTCTGTTTTTTATGCGGAAGTATTATTTGACCAATCAAGTGTAGTCCTTCTGATATGCGGCCAATCAGATGGGTCCGTTCACGTAATACGCCCGCCCCCTACGTAGACCCTTAGAATGGGTGGAACGCAACACCCGAACTGAGTTAGCGGCACCGTTCCCTTTTTCGTCATGCTGGCTCTGAGTAACGAACGCACTTTGTGCTGAGGTTTCTGGAATCAGCGCTTTCACACGTGAATGTGAGTCCGCTCGGTGTCGTTAAGCAGCTGATAATAACCGGGCTGACGCCCACACGTGCCGGTAAACCAACCCACCTACCTCCATGTCGCTAGTGTTCCACCGGTTGTGATGTTAGCCCCAGGCTCCGGTTAGCTTCCAGCTAAAAGGCTACAGCACTCTCCTCCCAGTCCCACCCTGCTAAAGAGGGCCTGGAAAAGTTCCCCCACACATCAAAGTGATTTCTCATGTATGAGCTTTTTAACCTTGTTAATCAGGAAAGTTGATTTGCTGCTGCACATAAACTGTCAGTTAGAAGCTCTGCTAGCTGGTTATCTTAAGAGGAGCTAGTTCAATTTGTTAGCTTGTTATCAGAATCATAGTTGCAGTTTCATCATCTGAGCTGCTTTTTAAGATCTAGGTAAACTTGTTGAATTTGGGGTTAAAAACAAACATTTTCACATATTTTCCATGTAGTTTTTTTTTGCCAGTTCCTCTTCTGAAAGGTAGACAATTGTTTTTCTCTTTCCCTCAGAAAATCTAAATATTCTCCTAGTTTGGCCCAGCACAGTTCACTTCCCAATTACAGCAACAGCTTTATATCATAACCACATAAGTGGAGAAAATGCTCAGTAGCAATGAGAGAATTTGCTGTTGCATTTAAGTGATGTTAACTATTTTTAACATTTAAACTTATTTTCTGATTTTTTTATTAATTCAAAAAACCCTGGTAAGGGATGTTTTTCTGTATTTGGAGCATCAGAAAAAGTTTTATGGTGGTGGTGATGTTTTAAAGTCACTGAGAATCTGCATGCATGCAGTTTGTTGTTTTGCTGCTAATACAGTAGCAGGTGCAGCTGCATATTTTTCCATAAACATGTTATGTTGTAATGGAATTCATGCATTAGTTTTTGTTTGCTTTGAACCCAGAGCAGACGTCACACGCCAGATGACATCAACACTGCATCGTGCAGCCCTAATTTAGTCTTAATAGAACAAATTAAAGTTTTCTTTTCATTTGCAAAAATTAATTTGTCACGAAAAAAACTACTTAAATATTTTGTCAATAAAATTAAATAGTATGTCAATAAAATTAACACCATCTTCTGCAATATCCTCTGATAGAAAACAGATGGTAAATGCTATGATTCTAAAAGCCTGACAGATCACACTGTTACTGAACATTCATGGACTCACCCGTGTTCACTCACAACGGGGAAGGAAACAGTAGAGAGCAGAGACGCTAACCATTAGCATTAGCAACTCCACCACACAGCAGAACAGTGGCAGAGTTGCTTTACTCTTAGCGAGTCAGAGGTGAGATGTCCAAATATCAGTATTAAGACCCCAAATCCTGTCGTGTTCAGCTTAAATCTTATCTGGCTCACTTCTAGTTCCTGAAACTGGTGCACTGGAGCTTTGTTTCCCCGAGAGTATGATTTATAAAGGCATTCATTCCTATTAGAGACCACTGCAAATGTATTGAATAAATGAGTGATACACACCTTTAATGGACAATTTAGTGGTTCAGCTTGGAGATTTTAAAGCAACTGAGCGACAGATAACGCCAGGGGACGCTATGTGTCCTTAGGACAGTCAGTACAGTCAGAATGATAGGCTTACTCTGGAATGGCCTTGGATCTCCATTGTTCATCATTCTCATACTGTAATAAAGCCTCTTTTGTTTGATGATCGTAGCTCAGACAAATACAGAGCATGTCAGGCTAAGGAGCACAGACACAGCAGGCTGTGAAGTAAGCCAATAAAAATTAAGTCTGTCTTGGTGCTTCAAAAATTACATTTCTGTCATTTTTTGACAAGGTTATATAAATACTTGTAGCTAGTAGCTACATAATACCTGTAGCATTATTTGACTTGGAAACATTTTTCCACACTTGTGAAAAACATTTTAAATGTATTAATTTAGGTGTAACGAACACCAGAGTTAAAATTCCAACCAAGAGTAAAACTGTAAGGGTTAGGGTTAGTTAAACAGACTTAGATAATGCTTGCAGATACAGGGACCTAAAATGGTAAATTAAGCCCTTCAACTAACACTCTCATTTAGGGTTACTCATATAATTCCTCAGCAGCAGCAAGGGATGACAAATTGCTTCAAAAAAAAGAGAAGAAAAAAAGAAAGAAACATCTGATAGTCTAAAGCTACCCATTCTCATTAAACATGGGAGTAATGGCTTACAGCATACAAGGGCAAATTGTTCCAGATCTGTAATCAGAGAACAACTGGTATCAGTTAACGAAGACACGATCACTTTGTATCAGTGCATCTGACTGTTTGCAGAAAGGCTCTCAATGAAAGAACAATGTGAGAATAAATTTCAGCAAGTTGAAATGTTTCATCCAGAGAAGAGGCTTGAAAATCTTCCAGAAAACATGCGTAATAATTGCATTCCTGCATGATCACCCTATGAAGCTGCTACCCATCTATTTCATCTGTATAAATGCTCATTGTGACACTATCCCCCCAAGCTATAATCTAGCATCCGAGTCTAATAGCATCAGGACAGTGCTCACTGTTTCTCATCAGTTGTGACGTGTTCGATTTAAAATGAACAAGATAGGCCTTTATAACACACACTTCAGTGGATGTTCAGAAGGGACAGCATAATTTATGACTACGTTTACAGGCCCTGTGGTAACCCTAATTATGAGTCAAAGTTCACTTTGTAAGAGAATTTTGTTCCCAACAGTTTTACATGGACAAAAATATGGAACAGTTCCTTGCAAAGTATGTCGTGCCATTTTTATAACAAAGACAGTAAAATAAAATTTTTTTAGACAATTTGACTAAATAAAAAATGTTTCATGGAGGGAAGAATTAACAAAAACCTCCAATTCAACAGTCTAAACCTAAATAAAATGTTTGAATAAGTCTGATAAGTGCTGAGTTGAATAAGTAATCAGTAATAAGAATGTTTAAATAAAATTTATTTTCAGTAGAAAATAGTAAAAGGATGCAAGAATAAACACCCAGCTGAAAGAAAAATAAACCTGAACCCTTTCATCCACAAAGACCAACACAGTGTGAAACTTTGCCCATACAGTCCCAAAACATAATACCAGAAAACCACAGAGGCAGTGCAAACATGGAAACACATATTAGCCCAACAGTATGTGTGTCCTGTAGCTCCAGGCTGTCTTTGGAAAGCATGCTGTCAGATTAATTTACGACCTCTCAATCTAAAAGTCCTGCTGATGGCGAGGTTTGGCTGATCCTGCCTGTTTATTGTTGGACTGTTTTTGCCATTGATGGGGCACCAGAAAACCATGCTGCTTTCTTTTTGTATTGCCACAAAGTCTACTGTGTGTACAATAAATAAAAGTCTGTGGTGTAATCTGAACAGTGTGGGATGAATGGGCTGGGAACCGAAAATCAGTTAAAGGTTGCTTTACGGGTTTGGCCTTCAATGATTGTCAAACTGAATGCCATAATAGTTTGTAGACAGATGGAAATGAAATGAATGCATATAACGTATTGCTAATAGCAACATTTTGCACAGTCTGAGGTATAAACTCATGGATTACCAGTAAGAAGAAATAAATCAGCACTTGTGTCATTTAGCCTTATCTAAATTAATTATATAGTTTTTACATCAATTACATTTGGTAAAACTGAATTTTTAAATTTTGTTAATGTAATGGTGACAAATTGCTGAAATTTTTGTAGTGCATTTGTAGTACCGTATAATGGATTAGGAATGTTTGGTTTCATTGGTGAGATTCAAATCAAACGATAATTTAAGACTGTGTACCCAACTCCCTTCCCAACATGTTTTAGGTGCTTCCCTAATCCAACACACTTGATTAACCTGTTAAGCAGATCATCAAACTCTGCAGAAGCCTGATCATCACCTGTTGATTGAAATCAGGTGTGTTGAAGCAGGGAAAACAGTAAAATATGCTTGTACTTGGGCAAGGGAGTTGGGGATCACTGGTTTAAGATTTACAAGTCTTTGTAAAATATTGGGTGATGCAGTGGTTGTGCAGCAATCTGCAGTTCATTGATTTTGTTGTGTGTGTGGCTGCCTGATTTTATTTTGTTGAGTTTTTTTTTAAAAGATGGATAGCAAAACAGGGCTGGGCAGTAGCGCAGTGGTCCTGGGTTTGCATCCCGGCCTAGGATCTTTCTGCATTGAGTTTGCATGTTCTCCCTGTGCATGTGTGGATTCACTCCTTGTACTCCAGCTTCCTCCCACAGTCCAAAAAACGTGACTGTTAGGTTGATTGGTCTGTCCAAATTGTCCTTAGGTGTGAGTGTGTGGGTGTGCGTGATTGTTTGTCCCGTGTGTCTCTGTGTTGCCCTGCGATGGACTGGCTCTCTGTCCAGGGTGTACCCCCCACGACCCTACGTGGACAAGCGGGTTCAGAAAATGGATGTATGGATGGATAGCAAAACAATGTGTTTATGAGCCAGACTGAAACATTGGGGGCTTGTCCGGGATGTGGTGAACGGTAGTTGAGCTGGATAGAGAGTATTTCAAAGTGTTTTTAGAGTAAAATTTTGTAAAAATACATCATGTCTGTCATTCCCGCAAGTTTATTTTGTAAACCAGCAAAAGACAAATATGTCTAAAGTGTTTATTCTAAAGTTCTCTTTTTTCTTTTTTTCCCCTGTTTTTTTTTTTTTTTTGCATTATTGTATTCACAAATCCAAAATTAGAGATCAAAAGGTTAAAGTTAAAAGGCTGGCAGATTTGAGAACGTTTAGATTAAACTTTTACTGGGTGCGTCTCCAACCATTTAGTTTACTAGAAAGAATACATTTTTTACATTTCGTTAAATTCAGTTCATGTATACAGCGCCAGTTCAAAACAAGAGTTGTCTCATGGCACTTCACAAAATAAAACATTCCAATTGAGTTCAGTTCATTTTACCAATTAGTTAAGTTTCCTATGTAAGGAACCCAGTAGATTGCATCGAGTCACCGACTCGTTGTGTCAGAGACTTTACAGCAACCCCCATACTAACCAAGCATGGAGCGACAGTGGATTAGAGCTGAAACAACTAATCGATTTAATAGATTATATTCGATTATTAAAATAGTTAACAACTTTTTTAGTCATCGTTTAGCTGTTTAATAATCACATTTTACCGCATAAAGTCTATTTTTACCACAATCTGACATCGGTTACAATCTGTTAAATTTGCTGCCAGTGTGTGGCAGTAATGAGCCACTGATCCACCAGTGGAGCCATAGAAGAAGAAACGAGCCAATTAGTGCCCTCGGTTTTCATGACGTATCACGTTACTGACGCGCATCTTGCTGTGAGAGATGGCGGAACAAGAAGAAATACGGAAGAAAAATAGAAGCGACAAAACTGAAGAGAAACCCCGGACAAAAACCTCACGAGTATGGAAGCACTTCACTCTAGATGCCATGAAAAGACGGGTGACCTGCCAAATATGCAAAAACCATCTAGCGTGGCACGGAAGCACGACGTCCCTAAGTGAACATTTGAGACGAAAACATGTGGGGGCTGATGCAGCAGAGGAAGAGCCAGCCCGGTAAGTAACAGAAAATAAACAAGCTAAATATAGTGGTCCATCACTACACGCAGATCAAATTTGGGACTTAGTGTTTTAGCTGAGTTCGTTATAGTGAATGTTAAACATGTTTTTTTTGTTTTTTGTTTTTTTGCCGCGTCAGTCTACGGTGTTCTACTTCTGATTGACTAGATGCAATCTTGAATCTCCGTGTTGTGAATCATGCGCTTGCCAAATTTAGCATGTCTATTTATAAGAATGTTCTCGTTAAGAGAAAAACGGCACAAACCCATTACTATGTTCCTCATTCAAAAAAGGACAACTCCGCGGAGAAAAATATACAGACAAGCTGTGTCCAGGTGAATATAACGCGGCATAGTTGTACGCTTTCAATTTTTAAATACAGGAGAAATTCAGAAAAAGTCATTTTTTTTTACTATTAAAAGGCTGTTTTACTATCTAACACTGCAAAACACCTCACAACGCATTTATATCAAAATAAATGATCACTGTATATTGTTAATTAATTCAAATAATATAATATTGATTTAGTGTTGTAGTGTGTGTGCTGCTTTATTTTATATGTGTACTTATTTCAGTCTATTTGTGTTTCTTATGCAGAAAAAAACAAGCAACGATGGACAACTACATGGGGAACAAGACACTCACCCCCCAGCAATGCATACCACTTACAAACTCTATTCTAGATTCTACTTAATTTTTTATGGAATTTACCTCTTATATTTTGATGCCAAAAAATTATTCTGGACTGATATTTTGCACTGTTTAGCTCATTTTACACCGCTGACTGTGTTCATGTGCAATAAAATAGATTGCAGTCAACTGCACAATTCTCCTATGTTTTTCTTTTTCTTAACTGAAATGTATTCATCACTTATATAGGTTAAATAGCTAAACAATAACAAACCGATTAATCAAATAATCGAAAAAATAATCGACAGATTAATCGATTATGAAAATAATCGTTAGTTGCAGCCCTACAGTGGATTTTGACAATACTAAATAAAAATAGCTACAGCAATCTATAGAGCTCCGGACCCCACGTGACTCTCAGTTGGTAGATGCCATATTGGCAGGTAAAAGAATCTAAACAAACACGGATGTAACCATGAACGTGAACGGGATCAGCTTGGATTTTACTTTGTCTGAGTTTACTTCACTCTTTAAAACTGAAGAAATCGTTTTATATAGTCAGAAATTAAATAGACTAAACATCTCCGACCCTTACCGTGACCCTGGGATACTTTTTAAAAATGCCAGAAGCTGTTGGAGCGGACTTCTTACCGAACCTGGCCGGGGAACCCCTTGGGATTCCCCCGGAGGAGCTGGCTAAACCAAGCTTTAGGCGGCTGGGGAGAGGGGAAGTCTGGGACTCTCGACGCTACATGCCCCCGCAACCCGACTCCGGATACGTGGATGAAAATGGATGGACAAATAACAGATTTACACGTAAGTAGTTTAAATGGAGTGCTGTGCTGTTTAAATGTATAAACTGAACGCCAAGAGAAATCACTAGTTTGATTTTTTTTCCGTGAATAAAATAAATATGTCAGGCTGGAGCGTCTCAGGATCTGTCTGAGATCTGTCTCGGTGAGACAGATAATAGCAATACAAAGTGCTTTTTATGTGTGATCTGACAATTGATCAACTATTGCTTAAAAATGAAATACTGCTTAGCCGGTTAATTGCTGTGATCATAAAATACGTAAACGGCAGCACGCAGGAATCACGAGGCAACGTTTTACGTGATGTTTACTTGTTGCTATGAGTAATAAGACAGAAAAAGCCACGCCAAAATAAGTTTAGGAAGCCCACTAAGAATCGTAATAAAAGCATTTAAAATAAATACCATACACAGTTGAGGAAACGTTGGTTTAAGCCCGGTCACTAGCGCGTTTTATTACAATGATCCAACGTTTGCGGCGCTCCGGATCTTGGGGAATCCTGTAGATGGCTCATTCCTTATGCCGTCCGTGTCTGTTCTGCATCTTGGGGCACAACAGGAATCTACCATATTTTCTGTCTGATTGCGTTTTCTGACAATAACAAATAGTCCAGCTGCCGGCTTCTACCTGCCAAGATGGCGCCGTTTCGATTTGAACTGTTGCATGCCGGGAGAAGTGACGTCAACTCCCGGCGCTCTATTATTTGCTGCAAAAAACTAAAAGAACCCATTTTGTTCATGCCCCTCTCTAGTGCCTAAGTAAAACATAGTTCTGTCAATCTATGCTCAATTATTCTGTAGCTTTCTTGCGGAAACAGACGAGCAACCCAAAAAAACAGTGAAACTGAGTGGTTAAACTGAAACTGAATAGTGAAAACTAAACTGAAAGTATTGGAGAGCTGAATTTTCAATAGGATGAAATACAATTTCTAAGCAAAAGAAATCAGTTTAAAAATATTGAACTCCGTTGGTTTGACATAAAGGTTCAGACAGATGCAGTGTTAGCATCCAACTGAGGAGCAAGGTGTGTAAACAGGCTAACAACAGACGAGTCATGAAAAACAGCAGATCTGACAAAGAGTTGAAAACTGAGACTGATATACAGGATAGCTTGCTTACTTGAGAGAGAGTAGGTGAGTGATTACAGGCAGGTGTGTTGATCTGTGAGAGGTCAACAGGAGCTGAGGGGAAGCAACAACCATTAAACAAAGAACCAGATCAACACTGAAATGAAAAATACACAAAGAACACAAGAAACTATACCCAACACTACAAAGCCCTGGACCACGATGCTGGACTTGATCTAAACATCAAAATAAAAGTTGTTTTTTTTTATTGGAGACAGCAGCTAATTGCTGCCTAATATGTTTCATGGACATAATACAATGCATGCACGTCCAGTGAAAAGGCCTAGTTAAGCTGAACAACAGTAGTAACAAATACTCTAAGTTGTATTTTTGTTGTCTTTGACCGTGTTTTATGTGATCTTTGTAAATCGCAGACTACTGCCTTGTCCAGTTATCAACCCATCTCCAGACTCCCTTTTATTTCTTAAGTACCGGAGAACATAATTTACACAGTTGACTGAATATTTGATGGGAAATGACATCTTGGAAAAATTCCAGTCTGGTTTTAAGCCAGTCCACAGTACAGAATCGACAATGCTCCGGGTTATTAAAGACATTTTATTGGCAACCGATTCCGGGGACTTTGTTATTTTGGTATTGTTGGACTTATCAGCTGCATTCGATATTGTGGATCAGTCTCTCCTGATTTCTAGGCTGGAACACTTTGTAGGTGTTCCGGGGTTCGCGCTTGATTGGAGTGTGTTGTAAATGGCTGACAGAACCTTCAGTGTCTCATTGGGGGATTTTACTTCCTCTAATGCTTCATTCTCTTGCGGGGTTCTCCAGGGTTCTGTGTTGGGCCCATTGTTGTTTTCTCTGTATCTACTACATCGTGGTTCAATTTTTAAGAAACATGGGTGCCATTTTCACTGCAGATGATACCCAGGTATATAAATATATATATATATATATATATATATATATATATATATATATATATACGGTATACATTTTTACTGGTGTGTGTGTGTGTGTGTGTGTGTCTGCTCTGTCTTCTCGATATATATATATATATATATATATATATATATATATATATATTAGGGGTGTAAGAAAATATCGATATGGCAATATATCGTGATATTTTTTCCAGCAATATTATATCGATATTCAAAAGCTGTGTATTGGAAATATCGATATGGCAATATATCGAGATATTTTTTCCTGTGATTATTACATCGATATTCAAAAGCCGTGTATCTAATTCTTGAAAGAATTTACATGCAAACATTTGTGTATTTTCTTTTCGTTTTGTGCAGTTCAGTCGCCACCCGCTAGTTGGCAGCAGTGTGCAGCGGGTTTTGTTTCCACCATTGAAATGTAAATCCCTCCATCATGGTTCAGCTACCTCATGTTAAACAAGTTACGCATCAGTTTGGACAGTTTATTGAACATTCCTACAATAAATTTGGTAAAAAAAAATTGCTTGTAACTTCTGACTGAATGTAATCCTCTAATACAGGCCCGGGCCTGTATTTGACTCAAGCTCATCAAGCTCCAGGCCTTTATTGGAAGGAGGGCCAGAATTAGAGGCAGGCCTCTATTTCTATTTGAGCAAAATGAACTAATGGTTCGCTGGAGTTTTTGACAATTAAATTTGCGCCCACATTTTCAAAGTTAAACACATTTCTTTTAACAATGGTAGTTTCTGCTTCAGCCCTCTCCCCCATCCCCCTGCGCAGCGGCCACAAACTCACTGATGCGCCTGCAGCCTCTCGGAGTTCCTGCTGCTCTAAACATTAAAATAATTATTTCATTTTCTGTTCCTCACTTCTGATTACCTTCAGTGGTGTCTGTTTGTTGCAACCACCAGGTACAAAAACTAACTTGTTTTTATTTGACCATTTTTCTGTCCTGCCTGTTTATTATCTTCCTGCATCTCCTCTCAATCCTAAAGAAAAACTGCTACCTGGGTTCATATATATTCACCTTATGAGTTACCTTTGAACTGCAGATCTAAAAGATCTGCCGACCGCAAAAACAGCGGAGTGCTCGCTGCTTGCCGGCCGCATCATTGATCGGTGCGTCACCGGATGACAAGGTGATGTGCCCCGCTCCACAGCGAAACGCATCAGGCGCAAGTAAAAGACAGAAAACATTAAAGGAAATGAACCGGCATGAACGATCGCGTGTCAGAACCGACGCTCTGGCACAGCGAGTCCCCCCCCCCCCCCCCCCCGAGCGCAGGAGCTTGTCACCTGCTGATAGCAGGCTGCTGTCTTTTCCGAGGGCTGCATCTTGCCGGTCATTATCACGTGACAGCTACTAGTCGATGACAGGCATAAAAAGTCACTATATTGAAGTCGACTAGTTCGTACAACCCCTATTGCTCCCCAGTGTTCTGCAGCGCACGTTCTCTTTGAATTTGATATCAAATTTTCGCCTCCTCTTCGTCTCCGCACGGTTAAAGTTATACTCGCGGTCTATCACTGGCAAATCAAAAGTGAGACGATGACACAACCGCCCCCCGTACTTGCTTGTTACCACATTCCACCCGGCCACAATAAGAGACCGGCCATTATTCACCTCTGCCGACTCCGACACCGGCCAAAATATGAGACCTGGCCATTAATTGAATACAGGGCTGTATTAGAGGATTTACGGTATATATATTCATTTATATAAGCGTAAATACAGGAAGAGGACAGCTGACGAGATTGCTGATTGGCTGCACCTGGCGGTAAGGCGTTTCCTGTTTCCTGTTTTCAGTGTTGCACTCCTTGTAGCTGTTTGGTGTTTGGGGCTCGCTAAACCTGATTTAATTTCTCTGTACTTGGATATCTCTGAGTTATTGTAGCACTAAAGCACGCTAAAACACACATTTTCTGTTGTTCCACCTAGCTTTTAGGGAACCATTTGAGTTTGCACGCAGTTTATTTGGTACTGAACAGTTAGCTCGTCCAGTTAGCTTAGCCTCAGCACGGCTATGGCTACTTCTGTCTCTGCTTCTCCGTCTCCTATCTCTTGCTCTCTGTGTCAGATGTTTAGTTACTCCTCTGCCTCCTTTAGTGATAATAGTACGTGTAATAAATGTAGCATTTTTGTAGCTTTGGAGGCGAGGGTGTCTGTCATTTTGCTCAATTAGAAATAGAGGCATGCCTCTAATACTGGCCCTCCTTCCAATAAAGACCTGGAGCTTGATGAGCTTGAGTCAAATACAGGCCCGGGCCTGTATTAGAAAATTTACGGTATACATTTTTACTGGTGTGTGTGTGTGTGTGTGTGTGTGTGTGTGTGTGTGTGTGTGTCTGCTCTGTCTTCTCGATCCCCAGTGAGTCGTGGAGGATGGCTGCTTATACTGAGCCAGGATTCTCTGGAGGTTTCTTCCTGTTAAAAGGGAGTTTTCCTCTCCACTGTCGCTGCATGCTTGCTTAGTATGAGGATTGCTGTATAGTCACTGACACTAGTCAATGACTTGATGCAATTTGCTGGGTTCCTTATATAGGAAACATTATTTCTGATTGGCTTAATGAACTGTGAATTGGAATGTTTATTATGTGAAGTGCCTTGAGACGACTCTTGTCGTGATTTGGCGCTATATAAATTAACTTGAATTGAATTGAATATATATATATATTTTTTTTTTTATGTAAAGAAAGAGAGAGAGAATCAATAGGAAAGAGGGAAATCAGTGGATCCTGAGGAAGGTGGAATACAGGTCCTTCTCAAAAAATTAGCATATTGTGATGAAGTTCATTATTTTCTGTATGGTACTGATTAACATTCGACTTTCATATATGTGACAGCAGTGTCTGTCACCTCAGGGATATGGTCTTCTGGCAATGTTTGTTTTCTGTGTTCTGTCCAGGATGACTGGTTGATGTGCACAGAATCAGTCATCTGTTTATGAATGCATGTGTTAATTTTGTACTTCTGTTTGAGTTACCAGTGACTTGTAGTTGCCCATGGAGTCTCACACCTGCAGCTCATCTCCTCAGGAAGCCTAATCAGCACTCCTGGGATCTACCTACTCTCAAGGGAGGGGAGATTCATGTTTCTGCTTGTGTTTAATTTAATGTAGATATTTTCTGTTATGGATAGGGTGTTTGTAATTATGATATAGTTATTTGAGTTACCTGAATTGATTAGACTAGTTAGTTTGTGTGTGTGAGGATGTGTGTGTTAATTGTATGTTAATTGTTCCCCTCTTGTTTGTAGAGTGGTCTGATCAGCCACTATTTAAGTTGAACCTGGTGTGTCTGAAATGTTTTCTGGATAATGTGTGTCTTGTGCTGGTGTCATTCTGACTAGTTTACATTGATTAGGTTAAATTCATGTTGATTTTGAAGCTTCTCCGAAATAAAATGGAGTTTTCAGAATCATCAGAAGTGCTTCTCTGGCTGGTTTGTGCAAGTCCCTGACAATATATATTAGATTCATTACACACAACTGAAGTAGTTCAAGCCTTTTATCGTTTCTAATGTTGATCATTTTGGCATACAGGTCATGAAAACCCTAAATTCCTATCTCAAAAAATGAGCATATTTCATCCGACCAATAAAAGAAAAGTGTTAATATGAAAAGCGTCAACCTTCAAATAATGTTCAGTTATGCACTCAATACTTGGTCGGGAATCCTTTTGCAGAAATGACTGCTTCAGTGCAGAGTGGCATGGAGGCAATCAGCCTGCGGCACTGCTGAGGTGTTCTGGAGGCCCAGGATGCTTCGATAGCGGCTCATCCGGAGTGTTGGGTCTTGCGTCTCACAAATTTCTCTTCACAATATCCCACAGATTCTCTATGGGTTTCAGGTCAGGAGAGTTGGCAGGCCAATTGAGCACAGTAATACCATGGTCAGTAAGCCATTTACCAGTGGTTTTGGCACTGTAAGCAGGTGCCAGGTCATGCTGAAAAATGAAATCTTCATCTCCATAAAGCTTTTCAGCAGATGGAAGCATGGGGTGCTCCAAAATCTCCTGATAGCTAGCTGCATTGACCCTGCCCTTGATAAAACAGAGTGGGCCAACACCAGCAGCTGACATGGCACCCCAGACCATCACTGACTGTGGGTGCTTGGCACTGGACTTCAGGCATTTTGGCATTTCCCTCTGCCCAGTCTTCCTCCAGACTCTGGCACCTTGATTTCCGAATGACATGCCAAATTTGCTTTCATCCGAAAAAAGTACTTTGTACCACTGAGCAACAGTCCAGTGCTGCTTCTCTGTAGCCCAGGACAGGCGCTTCTGCGGCTGTTTCTGGTTCAAAAGTGGCATGACCTGGGGAATGCGGCACATGTAGCCCATTTCCTGCACACGGTGGCTCTGGATGTTTCTACTCCAGACTCAGTCCACTGCTTCCGCAGGTCCCCCAAGTTCTAGAATCGGTCCTTCTCCACAATCTTCCTCAGGGTCCGGTCACCTCTTCTCATTGTGCAGCGTTTTCTGCCACACTTTTTCCTTCCCACAGACTTCCCACTGAGGTGCCTTGATACAGCACTCTGGGAACAGCCTATTTGTTCGGAAATGTCTTTCTGTGTCTTACCCTCTTGCTTGAGGGTGTCAATGATGGCCTTCTGGACAGCAGTCAGATTGACAGTCTTACCCATGATTGCGGTTTTGAGTAATGAACCAGGCTGGGAGTTTTTAAAAGCCTCAGGAATCTTTTGCAGGTGTTTAGAGTTAATTAGTTTATTCAGATGATTAGGTTAATAGCTCGTTTAGAGAACCTTTTCATGATATGCAAATGTTTTGAGATGGGAATTTTGGGTTTTCATGAGCTGTACGCCAAAATCATCAATATTAGAAACAATAAAAGGCTTGAACTACTTCAGCTGTGTATAATGAATCTAAAATATATATATATATGTGTAAATATATTATATATATATATATATTTATTAACAGCCTTAAATGGAAATACAAACAAAACATTTACTTATCCAATGCAACCAATAAAAATAAATGAAAAAATATTAAAGTTACAATTCCTGAAGAAACAAAAAATACAAGAAATACTGAGAATAATAAAGGACACCCCCACACACCGCCTGCCCAAACAAAAGCTGACCATGGATATTGGCTTCTACCTGTAATCAGTTGTAATCAGTGTGATTAGTGGAGCATAAGAACAGTTGTTCCTGAAGCATTCTCTTGTGTGGTAGTGCAACTGACACCCAACAACTGACTCTGGTGGCAAGCCACTTTCAAAACAACTCAGGGACAGTGTTGTGGACAAACGTAAGGCAGGAGATATAAGGCTTTATCAATCTCAAAGAGCACAGTAAAGTCTGTAATAAAGAAGTAGCATGAGTTTGGGACTACTAGTACTCTCCCTGGATCCAGTTGCTCCTCCAATCTGGATGGAAGAGCAAGAGGAAAACTGGTAAGAGGCTGATGGCCACTGTGAAGGAGTTCCAGGCCTTTATGTCCAAGACTGGTCATTCATGTGTGTAACAACAATTTCCCAAGTGCTCCACAGATGTGGGTTGTTCAGTTGGATCACAAGGAAAAAGTCACTTCCCAAAAAAAACCCGCAATGAAGCTCGTTTGAACAGAATGCACCTTGAAGATTCTGATGCCAAATGGAAAAAGGTCTTATGGTCAGATAAGATTAAACGATTGCCCTCAACACCAAACAGTACACATACTCACTGTACCAAAAATACTACTGGATGAAATCATATCATTTTTTTGTTGTTGTTTTTGTTGTTTTTTACTGAAGTGAATAGATCGCACAGGGAAAGCAAAGCTGCTCAAGGCAAGATCCCAAAATGAGTTGAAGGTATTAATTTGCCAGGGACTTTGCACAATTACATGGTTGACATTCAAGAGGTACGATGTACCCAGCAGACTTAAACAGTTTTTTGTAAATTACAAAGAAATGAAAACAATTAGTCATTCCACCAATGCCTGAAACTATGAATGAAAGAAGTTCATGGTTAAAACAAGATAAGATTGTTCAGAGAATATTTCAGCACTTGAACCAGATGTCTGTTTTAAAGCTGGAACTAAAAAGCAAATGAATGACTTTGAACCTTACGTCCTCACAACCATTCAGTGAAATGTTAAGTCTGTGACCTGTAAATGGTCCAGCTGATTTTCTCGGTCAGGGCAGTACAAATTATTAGCCTTATTGACTTATTGTGTTTTTATCCATAAAATTCTTGGCTCAGCAGTGCACTTAATGTGCATGACGTACCGAATCCTAATGCCTTTGTGCAACAATCCTCACACACATTGCATAAGGCAACTCCTCCTTGTGTCTTAAATCACCCTATTTCCTGTTTTGTCCTTGCAGAGTTAACCCACTCCCTAGTGAGAGAAAACAAACGATTTTCGATTAGTTCTCAAGATTCAAACAGTGAGTGTGACTCACCATTGGCTTATACAACACAAAGCTTCATAGTTCTCTAATCTCTCCTCTCCTATCCTCCCTCCTTCTGTCACTACTCACATTCTGTCTTTCTTTCTCCATTTTCTTCTGCATCGTGTAAAGTCCCAAGGGTAAAACGAATGCCCTCTTCCATTTGGCTGCTATTCTGGACGTCATGTCAACAAGATGTGAGTCACCGCACCCTCCAAAAAAAACATGGACACAATCATTAAAACACGTTACTAATAACATAGCACTCAACCAGTTCATTTATCTCTCACAATTTAATCATGCTCAGTTGCAACAGCTGGCTCAGAGATGTGAAGATTAATGAGAAGAATTTGAACAAAGCATCATTCCGTAGGCATTTTCCTATTTTTACATGCTGCTGTTGGAGCTTTTTAACAACTAAAAAAATAAGTGTAATCTTACTAGCAGAAGTTAAAACGTTACATCAAGGAAAGATGTGTGATTTTTTTTATGATTGTCTGTTTTCATTTGACTGGAATGAAGAGATAATGAAGGTAACTCAATTTACTGCTCTTGCAATCCATCTAATTTGTTTGAAGTGGCTAATTAGATATTATTCATCTCCTAATCAGCAGTCAGCAACTGTACATTAGCTGACATTAATCTGATATTAGCATGGAATCTTACTTCATTTGCAAATGCACAGTGTGTTTCTTTTATTTTCTAGCATAATGAAATAAAAAATTATAATTAGGAGATTAAGTTGATTATTTAATAAGAGCTGCGGATATTAGCTGGAACACTATAAAGCAGTGGTTCTTAATCCTGGTCCCGGAAGGCTGGTAGTTTTAACCCTGCTTCAACACACCTGGTTTCAATCAGCAGGTGATTAACAGGTTACTGCAGAGCCTGATGTGCTGCTGCACAGGGGATTTAACCACTTAATTAAGTGCGCAGGAGCATAGGAACTATTAAAATGTGCTGGATATCAGCCCTCGAGGACCAGGATTGAGAGTCATTGTTTTAAAGTTTCAGTGTGTTTTCAGAAAATGAAATTTTGTCTTGTTTTATTGTGTTTCTAAGGCCTAGTCCACAAGTAGCCGGGGTTTTTTTTTTTAAACGAATATCCGCCCCTCCAAAAGCTTGCATCCACACCACCTTGTTTTAAAACAAAACTGTCCACACGTACCCGGATAAATACGTTGTTAAGGACATGCCAGACCTGTAGGCGGCAGTACTTCCCCCGTTCTTAACCTCGTCCTTCGTCTGTGGTCTTCCGCAAGGAGCAGTAATTCCTCTTGCAAAAACAAACAAGCAAAAAGCGCTTGGACAATTGATAAAGCGAGCGCAGCTCTGAGGGCATCCATGCTGTCGGCTAGTGTAAACACAGGTCGCACACGTGATGTCAGCATTTTTTTGTCGCGGAAAGTGACGTTGCGGACCTTAAAACTCCGGTTTTGTCTGTCCACACGCAGACACCCAAAACGGAGAAAACGCAGATCTTCACTTTGGCCGGAGTTTTTAAAAAGATCCGTTTTCGTGTGAAAAAACTCCGTTTTCGTGTGGATGACAGGCCAAAACGCAGAAAAATATCTACGTTTTGGCAGATCCCCGGCTACGTGTGGACAGGGCCTAAGTTAAACAAAACTGTGTCCGTTTCTTTGTGTTGACCAATATTACACCTGTGTTTTTTATTGTGTGTTTTTTCCTCCTGGGTTTTTGTTTATTTTAGTATCAGTTCCAGCTTTGTACTTTGATTTTGGATGCTAGGTTTCCAGTCATTCATTAAATATGTTTGTATTTAGTATCAGTTTTATTTATTTATTTTCCAGCGCTTGAATTATTTAGTTGTTTTGTTCTCCCTGTTATCATGTTCTGTGCCTTCTGTGTTAATTAGTTTTATTTCAGTTTGTCTCCCAGTGTCTCTTCCCTTTCTATTTGTCTCACGTGACCTTCATTAGTCATCAGCACACCTGTCCCTTGTCTCTACCTGCACTTCCCCAGCTCTATTCAAACTCTGTTTAGTTCAGCTCTCACTGTCAGTTGCTTGTGGTTTGTTTGTAGTTACTGCCAGCACTTTCGAGTTTTTGCTGCCTTAGTTTATTAGAGACTTTGGCCATATACACGCGTAGCTGGATTTTGGTTAAACCCAATATTCTCCCTTCTTCACATCCTTATTTTCAGCCAACAAAATCCAGTGCATACATCACATAGGCATTGCAAGCCTGTAGGTGGTAGTAGTTACCCAAATCATTGGCATCAGCAGGACATAAGTGTGGAGTCATATACAAAATCTCATGCAAACTATGTAATAAAACATACATAGGAGAAACCAGAAACCAATTCATCACACTAACAATAAAACATAGAAACGAGCGAGAGAAAGAAACAAATCAAAGACACACAAGAGCCGCGATACAAGAAGCAGAAAGCACAACCAAGAAATGCACCATAACAGACCACTGCACAAGGGAAAATCACACAATGGACTAGGATAAAACAAGGATATAAAAACAGAACAACAAAACTAGAAAAAAGGAGACATAGACCATGAACAGAGATGATGGGATCTGCACAACTGATTACGCAAGGAAGAAGAAGAAAAGATCTTTTCCATAGCGCCTCTCAAGGCGCTTCACAAAAACAAAAATTTCAAATATAAAAAAGAATTTAGAAAATGATTCAAAATATGTTTGAAATGAGCAAAAATAGACAATTTTGATTAAAAAATGTAAAGAAAGAGAGAGAGTGAACAGGAAAGAGGGAAATCAGTGGATCCTGAGGAAGGTGGAATAGGTAGGGAGAGCACAATAAGGAGAGAGTGGTGAAGAAGGTCATTCAAAAGCCTGAACAGGTGAGTTTTCAGCTGCTTCTTAAAAGGAACCCAGGTTAATAAAACTTTGTTGTTCTTAAAAGGTAAATGTTAGTATCAGTTAAATTAAAGTGGTGTAAAAAACCTTCTTCATGTCTTCATTTGTATAAAATTTGTAAAGATAGTTTAACTCGTATGTCGCCATTGTTGTTGGCATCGCAATGCAATCTGGGTAGTGACGTCATATGGTTGTACCTCTGTTGGGGTAGTGACGTCATATGGTTGTACCTCTGTTGGGGTAGTGACGTCATATGGTTGTACCTCTGTTGCACCGGCCGGCTTTGCGACTGTAGTGACTGTTCAGCGACATCAACATGTCATCTGTTCAGCCTTTTCAGTTTGAACCAGAGCGAAACATTAATGATGACATCACTGACCATGTTTCACAAAATGAGTGTCAAAAAGAAGAGCAAGAAGGGTGGGATGACGCAAGTGCAGGACAACACTGGTGGTACGTGCGGCAAATGCGTCTCCATGGTAACCAAAAGGGAAAGGGTTTGTTGTCAAGAGCTCACATTTTTGTCAGCAGAAGTTAACAGTAAGCTATCATGTGATCATTGTGTGATCAAACTTATTCAATTATGAATGATTTTGGAGGATTTTAGCATCCAGAGCTGTTGTGTGCTTTATAGATGATCAGGATATTCAGGGAAACGACTTTAATCATTTTTGCAGATATTATATGTTTGGAGAACACTGTATTGCTACACTTACTGCTTGTTTTACTGATGGGAGAGGAGAATGTTCAGCTTCATCCGTGACGAGTGGCATGTCCGATGGTTCATGATAGAAGTGGCAGCTGCAGGAGCGGGCTCAGGGGAGCGTCCAGCGTCTCTCCGAGGGTGTTTAGGCTCCTTGTGTGGGAAAATGGTCGGTAAAGCATTTAGTTTCCGCCTTCTCTTATACCCAGCCGCTCTGGTGAGCTCCATAAGTAGTTGTGGTCGACTATAGAGCTCCGGACCCCACGTGACTCTCAGTTAGTGGACGTCATTTTGGCATGCAAAAAAGGTAAACAAACACGGATGTAACCATGAACATGAACGGGATCCGCTTGGATTTTACTTCGTCGGAGTTTACTTCACACTTTAAAACCGAAGAAATCATTTTATATAGTCAGAAATTAAATAGACTAAACATCTCCGACCCTTACCGTGCCCCTGGGATACTTTTTAAAAATGCCAGAAGATGTCGGAGCGGGCTTCTTACCGGCACAACACCGGACCTGACCGGGGAACCCCTTGGGATTCCCCCGGCCGGAGGAGCTGGGGAGAAGGTCTGGGACTCTCGACTCTACTGCCCGCTCCGACGCCAGAAGCTGTCGGAGCGGGCTTATTACCGGCACAACACCGGACCTGACCGGGGAACCCCTTGGGATTTACCCGGAGGAGCTGGCTCCGGCGGCTGGGGAGAGGGAAGTCACGCTACTGCCCCCGCAACCCGACTCCGGATACGTGGATGAAAATGGATGGATGGACAGACAAATAACAGATTTACACGTAAGTAGTCTCGGTGTGTGAACTGACAATTGATCAACCATTGCTTAAAAATTAAATACAGCTTAGCCGATTAATTGCTGTGATCATAAAACACGGAAACGGCAGCACGCAGAACTCAAGAGGCAACGTTTTACGTGATGTTTACTTGCTGCTATGAGTAATAAGACAGAAAAAGCCACGCCAAAATAAGTTTAGGAAGCCCACTAAGAATCAGAAAAAGCATTTAAAATAAATACCATACACAGTTGAGGAAACATTGGTTTAAGTACCTGATATGAAGCGGTCGCTGCATAAGCGAAAACCTTTACTCTCGGGATCCCACAGTTTCATTTTCGCCTGGTCACTAGCGCGTTTTATTACAATGATCCAACGTTTGCGGCGCTCCGGATCTTGGGGAATCCTGTAGATGGCTCATTCCTTATGTCGTCCGCGTCTGTTCTGCATCCTGGGGCACAACAGGAATCTACCATATTTCCCGTTTGATTGAGTTTTCTGACAATAACAAATAGTCCAGCTGCCGGCTTCTGCATGCCAATATGGCGCCGTTTCGATTTGAACTGTTGCATGCCGGGAAAAGTGACGTCAACTCCCGGAGCTCTATAAGCCTCAAACACATCGGGAGAGAAATGTTGGGAACACAGCCGCTGATCTTTGGGAATTTGTGTCCATCCACAGGCGTCTTCCCACTGCTTTCTCCTCTTCTTGCCAGTGGGAAAGCTGTGTGAACTCACATCACTCCCCTTGTTGCCCTTTGACTGGAAATTACACCCAAAAGCAGCACAATGCAGTATTTTACTTAATTATTAAAACGGTGAGCGTGTAAACAAACACTGGTGTCAATAGCTATTCTTCCAAGCACAACCCATATACGTCATGGCCCCTGAGTGCATTGCATGCGGAAAACATGGCGTCCTACGTATGTCCAAAAATGTACTAAATATTATAGATTTATAAATAAACAGCAATCTTTTGTGTGTTTCTAACAACATAGTTTGGTACAACAGAAAAATTGTGGCTTATTAGGGCATACACGTCCTCATAGCCAGAGTTCCTTTTAAAGGAGACCACTGAGTCCACAGATCTCAGGCTCAGGGGGAGAGACCTCCAGAGTCTGGGTTCCACAGCAGCAAATGATCTGTTACCGTTGGTTTTTAGCCTGGTGCTAAAGACTGGGACAGCATCATCGGTGAGGAGAGCACGGGCAGCAGAGGGCGACATCGTCCTTTGCTGCCCGCTGATAAACAGAGAAGGAAGTGACGCCACCAACAGCGGCGAAGCTCAGAGGAAGACTATAGTGTTTGTCGAAACGTCAGCAAAAACAAGGTCAAAACAACTCTTTTACTGAAGAACCAAGTAAAGCAGTCCATTGGCATCTTTAGAATTTAGTCTCTTTTTTTTAAATAATTCATTTGGAGCCATTTATCTTCACTTTTATTTAGAAGTTAGGCCAAATCGTAGAACCATATCTTTGTTTTTTGGGATATCTACTGTAGCTGTGTGTGTACAGGGCCGTTAAGTTGAGTTCCCCTCGTTGCCTCCTGGATTTACTTGACACTTCTGATGCTGAGTTAGGATCACTGACAAAAGGCTCTTGGGTGTATTGTGATGTGTTAACTGATTTTTGTCTCCCTAAACTTCTCACTAGAAAAAAGTTTTTATCTACTTATGTCCGTGGTCTTTGCTAACTCAAACGCAGACTCAAACCTTTCTGATGTAAACTTGACTGAGCGGCTGGAGCCCAAACTGTAGGACTTCCTCCAAAACAGCCAACGCCCAAACGACTCTTTACTGTGTCCAAAGCTGAAGCTGGCAGGCCTCATGTGTCAAACCACACAGAGCACCTGTCATTTCACCTGATCTTGTGTGAATCCCCAGTTCAAACAATGCAACCCACACACATATTGGTCTACTGGGCCCATTATAGGTTGCATTGTCATGCAGCCTGTCTAACAGCTGCTTCTCCATCTGCTGTCCTCAAGCATGTTCCATCTAACGCTGAATATCTAGATCTGTCCGGGGTACCTGCTGAATATCTGAATCTTAAGTAGGTGTTTAATAAGGCTCCTGCTAGCTTCCTGCCACTGTCCGTATGGCTGCACTATCGACCTTCCGCCTAAGGCTACTCTGTCTATGGGACTAGTGGACTCTCTCACTGCTCCTGAATGTAAAGCTGCAGATGTCAACTCCAGTGACAGAGATCATCTGTCTATTTCCCCCCCTAATCAGATCTTGGTGTCACTTCATGATGTGTATCATCTCTAACCCTACATCCCTATATTGACCAATGAGAACGCAGTGTCATCATTATTGCAACCAGGATTCTCTTTAGCTGTTGAATTGTTGCAACCAAATTTTCTGGTCTGGCCTTCTTAAAGATCATCACATGGTTCATGTCTGAAAGAAGAGTGAATGAAAAGGTGCAGCTTGCTTTTTTCTCTAGCTTTACTGGAGCTGCAGGAATTCTCAGCGCTCTGGTTGTGGGTATTTTCTAAGAAATATCTTGGTAACGTAATCATGTAAAACACCCTTTGGCTTTGTCAACTTTTACAGATGTTTTGTTCATGGCTGCAGTTCCTTGGCTGCCCCCTTTTCCATTTTCCATTTCCCATTATAGTAATGGTCTCTTTTTGTTTTACAGAACCACACCAATTCTTCTCCCAGAACCTCCTTGCCGTTTTTTTGGATTGGATCACAAACATATTTATATCTAATTCTGGCTAAATTAAATTGTGATGTGGAGGGACAGGAAACTGGTATAAACATGGAACAGCAAGACTTAAATAGTTGGGACTGTTTCCTGAGAAGTGGAGGGTTGGATCAAAGACACCTTGGAGTATTTCAGGTACACAAATGTTGTCCTCCCAACCAGAGCTGAGGTACTGGCGCTTGTTGCTGTAGCTCAATCCTTCTTTATATAGCGCTGTTCATTCAACAAAAGTCATACTAAAACCCTGTACAGAAAGAAAACAGAATATAAAAAGCGGAAGTAAAAGAAACATAGACACAATAAAAACAACAAACAGGTTAAAACAGAGAGCAGCTAATGGTGAGAGGGAACTTTACTTTAAAAACTGCCACCGAAGTCGAAGCCTTTCCAGAGAATGGTAGCTCATTCCAGAGCTTTGGACCCAGTGGCGGCTCCAGAAATGTTTTTCTGCAGGTGCTATGAAGGAGCTAGTCTTTTTATTGAGGGTGCTCTGAAGGAAGTGGTCATGCGTACCTATTGTTCTCTAAAACACCTTCAACACTAGCAGATACACATGCGTGCACAAAACCTCAACAACACCTGAAACAATCATTAATATACATCATAAACATGTGAACAATCGCTGACTTTTCCATGAAATCATAAACGCATACAGCCACACAGAAAACCATCTATAGTGTTGCAAGTTTAGCTAACGTTAGTGTTAGCATTTCCAGCGGCAAAACCCTCGACTGCTGCGGCGGTTGAGGGTTGACTCTCTTCATCCAGATCCGTAGGTTTTTGTGGGTCTGAGATCACTTCCAAAGATTCATTAGTTTCTGACAGAACCCGTGGACATTTTGGCAACAAAACTGATCCATTTTACGACTAACTACCTTTCACTCGTTCGCAGGTGGAAAATGAGGTCAAAGGTTACCATCAATTTCCTGTTTTGATTAAAGTTTTTACTATCTATATGATAATTTACTGATTATTTTTGTTTTGTATGTTAAATATTATCACATCCACATGTTAAATTAAAATTAAATTGTAAAAAAAAAAAAAAATCTAATATTTACTTGGGAGTGCTATGGGGTGCAATGACTAATCCAGGGGTAGCTATTGCGCCCCTAGTGTCCCCCGGTGCCGCCACTGTTTGGACCTGCCACAGAGAAAGCCCCGTCACCTCTTGCCTTTAATGATGTTCTGGGCACGGAGAGCAGGAGAAGACTATCTGAATGAAGTGCCCGTACCGTGGTAAACGGCTGTAACAGAGTCTGCAAGTGTTACGGAGCCAACCCATGCAATTGTTACCATGGCTTAGTTGTTTCATGGTGTTAATATGATGTATGCTTGCATACAGCAGAATGTGAGGTTCTTGTCTGTAAGCAGTTATGAAGATCCCCTCTCTGAAAGGTTGTTTTATTATATGAAAGATGCATTTTGCTGCTCACTGCTACGTCACTGAAAGAATGCTATCCACATTTGTGCACATTTTACATTTTGCTCTCTGATCCCTGTTCTCCTTTGGTTCTATCCATGAAATGTGGACGGATGTACTATCAGCAAGGACATTCTGTAACACTTTACAATGATGGTCTCTTCATTAACATTGCTTAGTGCAATATAAAGCATTAATAAACAAACAGTCCCTTTATCAATGTTCCCGATATTCTTAACTAATAGGTGTGTAGTGACAATGTGTAGTTTTTTACTGTTAATCTCTGGAAATGTCCACCGAAATGCTGTTGAAAATGAAATAAATGATGCCCATTTGTTGAACAGTGTTGGCAGCTTCATACAAGGGCGTCAGTTTGTTTTCAGAATTGCTGGGGACAATAACCATACACTTGAGTGGAGTTTAAAAATTGCTGGGGACAATAAAGTAGGCTAGGGGTCGGCAATCCGCGGCTCTGGAGCCGCATGCGGCTCTTCCATCCATCTGATGCAACTCTCTGTGCTTGTAAAATAATAAATGGATATTTAAATAAAATGCTTTATATTTTACTGCATTAATTTTACACCTGTATGCCAATTCTAAATGTAGATTGTCTGCGTAAACCTGAACAGGTCCAACCCGGTCTGCGGTGGTTGACCGGTCACGCTTGTGCGTAATCATATAGGCACTTTATGAGCTGAAGAGGATGTGAGATTCTGGGCTTCTCCTCAGACGGCTCCTGGATGTGTCGCCACATTGGAGACAGGAACAAGCGCTATTCAGCCAAAGTTTCATCATCAGGGAACATTTTCTAAGTGACAAGTCTCTCTGAGAGACAGGGTTTGGAAAACACTCGCTTCAGTGGGAGGAATCTTCCCGCATGCGCACTGCATGGTTCTCTGCGTGGCTCTAGGGTTAATCAAGTTTAATTGTTTCTCTTTGCAACAATCTTCACAGGAAGGCAAAACAGTTAAACGGCAGGTTACATATATTTCCATTTGACTGTTTATTTTGACAGATGAACTCAAGGATGTTGCTTGGTTTGAAAAAATTACCTCGACGCACACGGATGCTCATGGATGAGCTGACATTTTAATCGTTAACGCACACGCGGAGGTAAAATATTCCCATCAGAACATCAGAGCTCTTTATACTGGACACTGTGTTCAGCGCGGCTCGGAGCGCCCACGGTGGACAGTGAGCTGAAGATCTGGGGTTCGCAGTGCAGCGCAGTGCAGAACCACGCGCATGCGATGATTTCCTCCCACTGAAGCGTTCAGGACACCCGGTCTCTCTGAGGGATGTGTCACTTGGAAAATGTTCTTTTTATGAAATTATGAAACTTTGGCTGAACAGCGCTTGTTCCCGTCTTCCGCATGAAGCGTAGAGACATTTGATCACGCACAAAGTTTATGTGGAGCAGAAGCGGTTGGGCCACGGCAGATGAAACGTTCCTAGCCTACATGAAGTGAAACTGTTTAATTGTAACATTAATGTGTTACTGGACACGCTGGTCTGGTTGGTTAGACCAGTGTTTGAAGTGGAAAACACACACACTCACACTCACTCACTCACTCACACACACACACACACACACACACACACACACACACACACACACACACACACACACACACACACCAATTAAAATATAAAATAATGCTGATAGCGTGGACTAGAAGACAGGTGATGGTTTACGTATTTAAATGATGATCAGGCTGCTGTAAAATGTAATCTCCATCCACATCCAGACACAATTATCCTCTATTCTTTCTCTAGTCGCTCTGCTCTTGTCTGGGCTGATCAGCTGATGGTGCGCGCGCGCCTAACTAGCAGCTGATGCACATTTTACGCATTTGGAGAGGTGGACTGGATGCTTTGCGTTTACTGGAAGATGGTCCACTTAACGCACGGGTGTAGACTACATATTAATGACAAATGAATGAAAATTAAATTGTGAGTTTTTACTTCATATTTTAGTAATAAAAATGACGGGGGAACACATTTATGACATCTTTTTAAACGAAATTTTCTAGCGCGACCTGCCTGCTTCACTTAAGTCACTGCTTATTAAGGTCCGTCCAGAATTACCGTGGGAAACGGGTAATAATGGTTCTTTGATGGGAACAGGGTGCCGACCCCTGGATAAGATCTGAGCTGGTAAAACAAAAATCCTCATCAGCAGGCGTTTTTGAAAGTGGGGGGGACACAGCTGCCAATCACAAATTTTGCCGGGGACATGTCCCCGGCGTCCCCGGTTAAAATGACGCCTATGGCTTCATAACATTTAACCATAAAAATCGTGTCTAAAATGCACGGGTCTAAGTTTCTGGACGACGCCATTTTTCCTTCTATGGAAGCCTGTTTGTAACAAACCGTTTCAAAACTTTCACCTTTCACAAATGTTGTTTTACACAGTTTACCTCTTCACTTGTTGCCAGTGATGAAAGGGAGTCTGATGCACAGACGTATACACGTAGACGACCCGTGGACTGGCGCTGCCTATTGGAGCTGCTGTAGTGGGCGGCCGCCATTTTAGATGGGGCTCCATTTGCCCCCAGTGCATTCATTTCTTCTGGGGATATTAACATTAATATCAAGCAGTTGTTAATACTTTATTTTAATAGTTGTAATAATGCTCTAAGTAATGTTAATAAAGGGACCTTTATTGTAAAGGGACCTTTATTGTAAAGTGTTGCCTCAGTTTTTGGTTCCACACTAACAGTTTTCTATACGTTTAATTTGTGTCATCAGTTTAACAGCCATTGTCAATGAAATTCCAGTACCAGGATTCACCATAGCAACTAGGGAAAAAGGCCTTTGTTGCTGTTGGAAAAACACTTTGAAGCTTATGAAAAATGTGGTCACATAAATAAAAACAGGAGCAGCAATCAGAGTCTGAATATGTTAATACATTGATTTACCAATAATCTAACAATCATCTCTATCTCATTGTCCACCAATGTATGATGGTGGACAAGCACCATCATACATTGGTAATCTTCTCAGTCCCTACACCCCTAGCAGGTCCCTGAGGTCCAGTGTCCAAAGCCGCACCAGGCTAAAGACCAGAGGTGACAGATCATCTTCTGCTGTGGCCCCCAGACTCTGGAATGCTCTCCCCCTGAGCCTGAGATCAGTGGACTCAGTGGTCTCCTTTAATAAGCAGCTGAAAACTCACCTGTTCAGGCGTTGGTGTGACCGTCATCACCAGCCTCTCTATGTTCTGCGCTTATCCCGTCTTTCCCAGGATTCATTGATTTCCATCTTTCCTATTCATTTTCTCTCTCCCTTTCCTTGTATTTTTTTTCTTTTCTCCTTTTAAACATATTTTTAATCATTTTTAAAATCTTTTATACTTTAACTTTTTTGTTTTTGTGAAGTGCCTCTTGTTTTTTATCTTGAGAGGCTCTATATAAAAGACAGTCATCTTCTTCTGTACTTCAAGTAGCCTAATAAAAAATAAAGTAAAAATATATAGATTTTTCTAATGTACACACCTCTCTTGACATAAAGCATTCAGGTGGGAGGTTTAAACTGCAGGTTTAGTTGAATATCTTCGTCTTCGTCTTCCTCCGCTTATCCGGGTCCGGGTCGCGGGGGCAGCATCCGAATTAGGGAGCTCCAGGCCGTCCTCTCCCCGGCCCTGTCCACCAGCTCCTCCGGCAGGACCCCAAGGCATTCCCGGACCAGATTGGAGATGTAACCTCTCCAACGTGTCCTGGGTCGACCCGGGGGCCTTCTGCCGGCAGGACATGCCCGAAACACCTCCCCGGGGAGGCGTCCAGGAGGCATCCTGACCAGATGCCCAAACCACCTCAACTGGCTCCTTTCGATCCGGAGGAGCAGCGGTTCTACTCCGAGTCCCTCCCGAATGTCCGAGCTCCTCACCCTATCTCTGACGCTGAGCCCGGCCACCCTACGGAGGAAACTCATTTCGGCCGCTTGTATCCGCGATCTCGTTCTTTTGGTCATTACCCAAAGCTCATGACCATAGGTGAGGATTGGGACGTAGATCGACCGGTAAATCGAGAGCCTGGCTTTCTGGCTCAGCTCCCTCTTCCCCACGACAGATCGGCTCAGCCTCTGCATCACTGCAGACGCCGAACCAATCCGCCTGTCGATCTCCCGATCCCTCCTACCCTCACTCGTGAACAAGACCACGAGATACTTAAACTCCTCCACTTGAGGTAGGACCTCTCCCCCGACCCGGAGGTGGCAAGCCACCCTTTTCCGGTCGAGAACCATGGTCTCAGATTTGGAGGTGCTGATCCTCATCCCAGCCGCTTCACATTCGGCCGCGAACCTACCCAGCAAGAGCTGAAGGTCAGAGCTGGATGAAGCTAGGAGGACCACATCATCCGCAAAAAGCAGAGACGAGATTCTCCTGCCACCAAACTTGACACACTCCACACCACGGCTGCGTCTAGAAATTCTGTCCATAAAAGTGATGAACAGAACCGGTGACAAAGGGCAGCCCTGGCGGAGTCCAACCCTCACTGGGAACAGGTCCGACTTACTACCGGCTATGCGGACCAAACTCACGCTCCTCTGGTAAAGGGACTGAATGGCCCTTAACAGAAAGCCACCCACCCCATACTCCTGGAGCGTCCCCCACAGGGTGCCCCTGGGGACACGGTCATAAGCCTTCTCCAAATCCACAAAGCACATGTGGATTGGTTGGGCAAACTCCCATGCCCCCTCCATCACCCTTGCAAGGGTATAGAGCTGGTCCACAGTTCCACGGCCAGGACGAAAACCACATTGCTCCTCCTCTATCTGAGATTCAACTATCGATCGGACCCTCCTCTCCAGTACCTTGGCGTAGACCTTTCCAGGGAGGCTGAGGAGTGTGATCCCCCTATAGTTGGAACACACCCTCAGGTCACCCTTCTTAAAGATGGGGACCACCACCCCGGTCTGCCACTCCCTAGGAACTGCCCCCAATGACCACGCAATGTTGTAGAGACGTGTCAACCATGACAGCCCTACAACATCCATAGCCTTGAGATACCCAGGACGAACCTCATCCGCCCCCGGGGCTCCGCCGCTGTGTAGTTGTTTGACTACCTGTTCTAAAATAAAATGTTTTATTTTATTTTAATTACCTTAAAAGACTCAAAGTCTCTTTTTACACTTTATATTTATTTAATCAGGATCGTTGTCAAGTCGACGCCAGAAACAATGAAACACAACTTGAATATCAGATGAACAACAAGGCTTTATTCAACCGGCATTCATACAAGTTATCAATCATGAACGAAACATTTCTCTTACCGTTGCTTATGGGTGGAGAGCTGAACACCCCAGTTAGAAAACGTAATCCATGAACCTCGTCAAATAGAATCCTTCAAACAGCTCTAACAGCTCTGAGCTCTGCTCTGCTCCTTATACATTCCCTGATGTGCGTGCAAAGCTGCACACCTCCACCAAGATTACCTTGATTACATCCTCATGATCACATTATGTTCGGCTCTACCATGATTATCCTCATGATAAGTGTGATTGACAAACAGTAGTGATCAATAACTTGTATAAAGCAATTATACAACAGATGACAAGTTCATTTTTATTACATTCCACTCTTGAACTTTTCATCTAATTTATGTAACATCATGGATCCATCACCATTTCCCCATCAAAACCAACGTCATTTATAACATACCTTGTAGTTCCACTTTAATTTTCATCGTAGTCTTTGCATTATTACCCAATTTATTTCTCTTCTTAATCGAATAACATACACAATGTTAGAATGCTGATTATAATTAATGCTGCAATCATAGGTGGAATTAGCATATCCCACCAATGATGAGCGGAAGCCTGTTCAATCAATGTAGCAACATGTTTTATTTCCCCTTGCGCCACAAGAGTAGACACCATGAGCCTGGAAAGGTTGGACCTATGAGAGTCAATCAATTTTGCCACTTCAGTGGAACCATCCAATGCGCATTTGAATTGTTCCAGTGAGAGTGTCCAAGGGGAGTGTAAAACCTCCCATTGTATCTTAGTCAGCCGACTAGATACAGTGTAATTACTCAACCAATAGGTCACGTTATTCCATTCCCACATATGTATACCCTTGAGACAACCTGAAAAGGGAACTGAAGGTACCTGTGGGGAATTGGTCATTGTAGCCACGCATAAGGTGTTAGGACCCACCTGCCAAAACTGTTCCTCTGGGGGTGTGACCGTCCAATCACAGAGTACGACCCTTGAATCAGTGAAACATGGATTGCTATGTCCTTTTACCAATGGGCAGGCTAAACCCTTATCAATCTCATCACAGTGTTTTACTTCATATGTTCGATTTGTTTTAACATCCCACCACTCTCCACTAACATGGAGATACCAAAACCCTTTAGTGGTTATCACCGGCAGTATCTGATATCTACACACAGTCATTACTGATGTCATATTATACTGATCCCAGTATCCAGTACACATAGATTTATTACAAATCGTCATTTCTGCATGTAGCTGTAGCCATAATGAACTACTGATGTTCCATAATGTTCGCCATGCATGATAGTTATTACTCATTACCTGTATTTGAAACCTATTTCTCTGTGTCTCAGCATGAATAGTCTGCAAGGAACAGACTGTCCAATTACCTATGTGTGACAAATTATGCAATGCATCATAAGTTTCATTCCAAAGCTTTAGATTCCATTTAAATACACTTTTCCACACATCACTTTCTTCTAACTGACTAGATACAGTCGAAGGCATCCATCTTGCAGTCTTGGTGACAGCTTGTGCGGTGTATTCTCCAGTGTTGGACAGCATAGTTCGTGTCACCTCATTGTCTGCTGTGTTAGCCAGACCATACAAAGTTCCAGTTCCTCCTAGCACGGTGTCATACCATGCTCGCCTCCTCCTGTTACAAGGCGGAATAGGAGGGAATTTCACAGTCCATCGCACATATTCGGCTACCCTTATTTGTCCCATTTGTTGACAAGTGTGAACCAGGGGAGCTACAGCTGTCTGCGTAGCTCTAGCTGTGTCGGGCAGCACCCAGAATATGTACAAATAGGCGTATCCTCCTGTGATTACAGTTCCATTCCTGATCCGGAAATCGCGATCAACCTTCATACTCCAATTTGTGCCATTTTGTATGCAAGTACCATTCCCCTGATGGTATGCACAGATGCGCGCTGCAGAATTAAAGGTTACTGTTGATCCTTGAACCAACACCCCCGGGCTGATCACCCTTCCTCGGATTTTAAGACATCCTCTGCACCGGTACATCTTACCGGTAGATGTTAGGTTTCCCAAGTAGCAAGCGTCATTTGCTCTGCATGTGAATGTGCCTTGAGTGCGGTTGGACATACTGCTAACCAATTCCAGATGGCCCATGACCCCTTCTTCCAACACTTGTCCTTCCGTGAGCCCCCAACAGAAATGTGCCCTCAGTGCGATGACCGCGAGGACATGGAGGACGATGACCAAACATCCGACACCACCAGGTCCGCGGAGCCCATCCATCGCCTCGACAAGGGTTCAATCCTTTTGTAGGGGAAGGGGACCCAGTCAACCACCGTCACTCAGACACCCGCCTATGGGATACATACAAAACTGCAGATAGAATGACAAGCATTAATTTTCTCTCCTGTAACATTTGTTTATCGGAATATTAATCCATTTTTCCTCTCCGGGGAACAATACACTTACCACAGCATCTTTTCCCTGTGCAATAATCTCTCCAGCTCTGGGAGGACCATTGAGCTGCTCCACCCACACTTTTGCCCCCGCAGTAAAGTCTGATGATCCAAACCCAGTTTCACCCCTCTGAGTGATAGTGGTAGGTTTAGTAATCTCTTCAATTTTGGACATTACACACCGTTTGATTACTAACTGAGCTATCTTGTCTCCTTTTTCCAGTACCAACGGTTCTTTACCTGTATGCTGACACACCACACCTATTTCCCCTTGATAGTCTGAGTCTATTACCCCAGCTAAAATGGTTAGACCCCTCAAAGCTAAACCACTTCTTGGACACACATGAGCATAAGTTCCTGGTGGACATTGAATTCCCAATCCTGTTTTTACCACTGTCACTTTATTGGTTACTAAAGTGATGCTTTCCAAGATTTTAAGATCTAATCCCACAGAGCCCGCAGTTGCTCTAACAGGGAGTTCTGCCTCAGAAGTTAGTTTCCACATTCGTATAGGAGGGTCAGTAGAAGTTGTTTCCCTTCCTGCCCTGGCAACCATTAGCATCAGTGGAGTAACTCCATCCCCCACGGGTCTGTTATTTAACTGATGTACTGCCCTAGTCAGATTTTCTCTCCATTTGTCCAAAGAATTAGTAACCGATAGTTTCCTTAGTTTCTCTTTCAGTAACCCATTCATTCTCTCAATGAGTCCACTAGCTTTCGGGTGATATGCTACATGATAGATCCATTCTACCGCGTTGTTCTCTGCCCATTCTTTGATCTTATTTCCAGTGAAATGGGTACCATTTTCAGTCTGAACCTGCAAAGGTAGTCCATAATAGGTCTCTATTAATGACAGACATTTCAATGTAGCCTCCTGATTGGCGTTATGACACGGATGCACCACCAGTACCCCTGACACCGTATCCACGGCTGTGCATGCATACTTACAGTTTTTACTTTTTGGCAATGGTCCAATGAAATCAATCTGCCAACACTGTCCCGCTTGTTTACCTCGATGTATCTGTCCCTGTATATGTCGAGGGATTCTCTTTTTCTGATGTTGACAAGGTTCACAATCTTCTATGGCAGTTTTAATATCATCAATGATGAGATCTATTCCTCTGTCCCTCGCCCATTTCAATGTTCCCTGCACACCCCAATGTCCAGCAGTAACGTGAGCCCATTTGGCTAATCCAGGACTTGATTGTCTTACAGCCTGAATTTTCACTATCTTATCTACAGTCTGATTATGCAGGGATTCAGGATCATTGTTATTAGTATGAGCATCCACATGTAATACTGACACAGGAATATTTTGGCATTTCTCCCAAATGTCCTTCCATAGGTCAGCTCCCCAAACCTCTTTTGAATGTATCTTCCATTGTGTAGCATGCCAAGTTGGCATCCAAGTTAACATTCCTTGGGCTACTGACCAGGAGTCAGTATAAATACTTACTCCCTGCACCCCAGCCGCCATTATTACCATGTGTACTGCTTTCAACTCCGCCCATTGACTACTCTTTCCTGTCCCTGTGAGTTCCATAACTTGTTGTGTACCAGGGTTAAATGCCCCAGCCTTCCATTTCCTGGTTCCTGCCACATATTGACAGGAACCATCAGTGAACCAGGCTCGCTCCTGCTGCTCTGGGGTGAGTTCGCTCCATCTTACCCCCAGTTTCACAGGAGAATCCTGGATTGGTTTTACCTCAAAAGGCACTTCATCCATTTCTGGAACGTCTGCCACTTGCTCGTGGAGCATTGATACTCCTTTTTCTCCTGGTTTCATTCTCTCAGAAACATACCACTTCCATTTTATGATGCTAGCCTCTTGAGCTACCCCTATGCGGTGAGTTGTAGGATTGCTCATGACCCAAGTTAGAATGGGTATATGTGTTCTCATCATTACTTCATGCCCCACAGTTTGGGCTTCTGTTTCCAACAAAGCCCAATAACATGCCAACAACTGTTTTTCAAATGGAGTATATCTCTGTCCTGCATCAGGCAATTTCCTAGACCAAAAACCCAAAGGTTTTCTGCACCTATCTTGTTTTTGCCACAAACTCCAGTTAGCATAATCATTTACTGCAGAAACCTGTAACTCCACTGGTCCTGACAACATCTTCCCCAAAGAAACAGCTTGTTGGATGGCCTCTTTAGCTAGTTCAAATGACTGTTGTTGATCAGGCCCCCATTCAAACTGCTCCTTCTTCCGAGTGCATCTGTACAGAGGCTGCAAGATATGTCCTAAATGAGGTATGTGGTGTCTCCAGAACCCAAACAACCCAATATACCGCTGAGCATCTGTCTTATTCTGTGGTATTGGGAACCGTGCTATTTTCTCTTTAGCTTTAGTTGTTATTTCTCTTTCCCCTCTATTCCAGATAATTCCCAAGAACTTCACTGACTGTGCAGATCCCTGCACTTTCTCTGGATTTATCTCCCATCCATGATTCTTCATATGTGTTATCAGAAGTGGGAGCAATTGCTCAACCTCTTCTTTAGTGTTTCCCTGAATCATGATGTCATCAATGTAGTGTGATAGCAATATGCCTGATGGGATCTTTAAAGTCGACAGATTTTCAGCCACTATCCTATGACAGATTGTGGGTGAATGCAAATACCCTTGTGGTAATCTGGTGAAGGTGTACTGTCTTCCTTCCCATGTAAAGGCAAACTGTTCCATCTTGTCCTCAGGGATAGGTATGGTAAAGAAAGCATTGGCCAAATCTATCACCGCATACCATGTACCAGAGTGATGCTGCACCCTTTCCACAATCGTGATAACATCCGGAACCGCAGACGTTAAAGGAGGAGTATGTTTATTCAGCGCTCTATAATCCACAGTCATTCTCCATGAACCATCTGATTTCTTCACTGGCCATAAGGGATTATTCCACCGTGTGGTGCATGTTTTCAAAACTCCTGCCTCCAGATATTCTTTAATAGTGTCCGTAATTTCTTTCTGACCCCCAGGCAACCGGTATTGTTTTTGTGATACCACCTGTGTTGCTTCAGGAATGGGAAAAGGTGTCATTTTGACCTTGCCTACCAAAATGGTGTGGATTCTGTTTATACCAAAACAAAATCGACCATGTTTCAGATGAAGAGTCATTCCGGCCAATATATCCATTCCAATAATCCATTCCTTTGCAGGAGCCACTACTACACTGTAATTTCTAATAGGTTGATTTCCTATTTTTAAGGGTAAAGTTACTCCCTTTCCTACTAACATCTGCCCCCCAAGTCCAGTCAAAGGTACAATGTTTCCCTTTATTTTATCAGGATTGCCATGAATTACCGAGGCCTCCGCCCCAGTGTCAACCAATGCCATTACTGTCTGTACTGATTTTTTCCAATAAATCTGTAATTCCACATGTGGTCTGATATCATTTATAGACCATCCTGAGGCACTGGCAACAACCTGAGCTTGACCTTCATCCTATTCATCATCATGTTCCCTTCGGTGCTGTTTTTTCTTTCTACGCTTCACTGCCGCCACCTGATAACACTCATCTGAACTCTCCTCCTCTGAAGATTCCTTGGGAGGGGCGGAAGGTTCAGCAGGCTTCGACGCCACCTCCCTGATCACATTCTGCAACATTCCAACCAATTCTGACACAGACATCCTGTCGTCCTTTTCAGGACAATGTCTGAACTGACAATGGACCTTCAGTCCCATTTGTCTGCATTTCTCCATCAATGCATTAGTGGGCAATCCATCAATCTCCTCAAACGGCACTCCCGCTTGTCGCAGTGCCCTCCACAGATCTGTTCTAGAGGGGCCCATTGCCCCCCCTTTACGACCCCTTGAATGTGGATCAATCCTGGGTTTATTTTCAGTTCTAGCTCCCTCTCTCCTCGTCTCAGACCAATCACCCAGCGTGGTGAGTTCGCCAAGACGATCTTTTATCGCGGCAAAAGTCTGGTCTGCCGCGCCAAACAACAAGCTGGTCACCATGGGTTTATAATGTGGTGGGGCATGTCTGATGAGGTGATCTCTAGTTGCCTTAGAGATGTTACAGTCCACCACTCCAGCTCCCCCGTTTCGAGCCACTTGCTCTCTAATAGTGAGTCTGGTGAGCCGCTGAATGGCATCTCTCACTGTCTGCCATTGCCCTTTAATCTCAGACCAGTCCGCCGTGGTAGGATAGATTACATGACATGCCAGAGCATATGCATCCCCCACATTGAAATCTTCATCAGCTGGCAATGCCCGGACTGTAGCCCGGTATTCAGCATTTATCTGTGCATCAGTACTTAATCCTGAAAATCTCATGGCATCACCGGCATCTATGGCTATATCACACGCGCCATCCTCCATAAGGCGATTAAGCCAGGAGTCAGTTGGTTCGCCTGGGCGCTGTTTCAGCTTCCCATTCATGTGATTTAACTCATCTTGTGAATAATCCTCTAGCGTTGTTAGCAGCCTAGGGGCGGGTTGTGGCTGCTGTTGTAACATCCTTCTTATATTACCCGCCTCATCGAGTTCCGGCCGTCCCTGATCATCCACCATATCTACCAGTATTGGTGGAATAATTTGCTGTTCTCGCCGACGCCAAATAATAGGTCTTTGTTCTGACATCTTTATCCCCTGTAATGATGGATACAAGGGCTGAGGTGGTGGGTCAGGTTTAATCGCCCACTCCTCCTCCTCATCATCCCCCCAAAGATCCCCGTTCCATTTCTCAGGGTCCCAATCTTCACCAACATTCTTTACAAACGCCCGGATCTGAGCAGGACCTGTTCTACGAGGTCGCTTCTTTTCCTTCCTTTGCGCTCGAGACACAAAAGTCAGCGTTTTATCCAAAACATTCTGAGCATGCTTTAGCTCTTTCCCCATCACACACACTCTCTGCTCAAACTCTGAGCATGATTTTCCAACTTCTTCAGCATGGATTTTCTCCTGCGCCGCTCGCTCTCTACAACTGCTCAATTCTAACTCCTGTTTTTTCCATGCTTCTGCAAAAAGCCACATCATATCTCTCACTCCTGCCAGCGGCGCTTTTTCTTTAACTTCTATCCGCGTCAAACGGTCCAGCACCACGGCGGGGCTGACCACTCCATTTAACTCTCCCCACGGCCCAGGGCGTCCACCGCGCTGCCTTAACATATCACCAATGGTTCGGAACTCCTCCGTTTCCCAGCCGGGAATCGGCACGGGAATCGGCGTTCCCTCCCCAGAAGCACTCGGCTCCTTTTTGCTTCTCCAAAAACACTTCATTGTTGCTGGAATAGCTTGACTGATCCTGTTCGTGACGCCAAAAATGTTCTAAAATAAAATGTTTTATTTTATTTTAATTACCTTAAAAGACTCAAAGTCTCTTTTTACACTTTATATTTATTTAATCAGGATCGTTGTCAAGTCGACGCCAGAAACAATGAAACACAACTTGAATATCAGATGAACAACAAGGCTTTATTCAACCGGCATTCATACAAGTTATCAATCATGAACGAAACATTTCTCTTACCGTTGCTTATGGGTGGAGAGCTGAACACCCCAGTTAGAAAACGTAATCCATGAACCTCGTCAAATAGAATCCTTCAAACAGCTCTAACAGCTCTGAGCTCTGCTCTGCTCCTTATACATTCCCTGATGTGCGTGCAAAGCTGCACACCTCCACCAAGATTACCTTGATTACATCCTCATGATCACATTATGTTCGGCTCTACCATGATTATCCTCATGATAAGTGTGATTGACAAACAGTAGTGATCAATAACTTGTATAAAGCAATTATACAACAGATGACAAGTTCATTTTTATTACACTACCTCAGCAACTTCTGCCCCCGAGATCGGACAGTCCATCCCCAGGCCTCCCAGCTCTGGTTCCTCCTCGGAATGCGCATTGGTGGGATTGAGGAGCTCCTCAAAGTATTCCTTCCACCGTCCGACTATAGCCTCAGTTGACGTCAGCAGCTCCCCATCCCCACTGTAAACAGTGTGAGCGAGTTGCTGCCTTCCTCTCCTGAGGCGCCGGACAGTTTGCCAGAACCTCTTTGGAGCCGATCGATAGTCTTTCTCCATGGCCTCACCAAACTCCTCCCACGCCCGAGATTTTGCCTCGGCAACTGCCACTGCTGCACCCCGCTTGGCTATCCGGTACCTGTCTGCTGCCTCCGGAGACCCACAGACCAGCCACGCCCTGTAGGCCTCCTTCTTCAGCCTGACGGCTCCCCGAACCTCTGGTGTCCACCAGCGGGTACGGGGGTTGCCACCACGACTGGCACCGGCCACCTTACGACCACAGCTAGCAACAGCCGCCTCGACAATCGCAGAGTGGAACAAGGCCCACTCGGACTCAATGTCCCCCACTGCTCTCGGGACCTGGTCAAAGCTCTGCCGGAGGTGGGAGTTGAAGACCGTCTTGACAGGTTCTTCTGCCAGGCGTTCCCAGCAGACCCTCACTATGCGTTTGGGTCTGCCAGGTCTACGCGGCATGTTCCCTTGCCATCTGATCCAACTCACCACCAGGTGGTGATCAGTTGACAGCTCCGCCCCTCTCTTCACTCGGGTGTCCAAAACATACGGCCGCAGGTCAGATGATACGACTACAAAATCTATCATCGACCTGTGACCTAGGCTGCCCTGGTACCAAGTGTACCGGTGGGCATCCTTATGTTCGAACATGGTGTTCGTTATGGCCAAACTGCGGCTTGCACAGAAGTCCAATAACAAAACACCGCTCGAGTTCAGATTAGGTGGGCCATTCCTCCCAATCACACCCCTCCAGGTCAAGCTGTCATTGCCCACGTGAGCATTGAAGTCCCCCAGCAGGACAATGGAGTCCCCTGATGGAGCACTATCTAGCACTCGTCCCAGGGACTCCAAAAAGGGTGGGTACTCTGAACTGATATTTGGCCCATAAGCACAAACAACAGTCAGGACCCGTTCCCCGACCCGAAGGCGCAAGGAAGCTACCCTCTTGTCCCCCGGGGTAAACCCCAACACACAGGCAGAGAGTCTCGGGGCTAACAAAAAGCCAACCCCAGCCCTCCGCCTCTCACCCGGAGCAACTCCAGCAAAGTAGAGTGTCCAACCCCTCTCCAGGTCTCGGGTTCCAGAGCCAATGCAATGTGTCGAGGTGAGTCAGACTATATCTAGCCGGTACTGCTCAACCTCTGCCACAAGCTCCGGCTCCTTCCCCGCCAACGAGGTGACGTTCCATGTCCCAAAAACTAGTTTTCTTGTCCGGGGATTGGACCGCCAAGGCTCCCGCCTTGGTCTGCCACCCGATTCGCATTGCACCGGACCCTTCATGTTCCTCCTGCGGGTGGTGGGTCCACAGTTGGATGAGCCCATGTATCCGGTTCGGGCTGGGCCCGGCCGGGCCCCATGGGCGAAAGCCCGGCCACCAGGCGCTCGCTCACGGGCCCCAACCCCAGGCCTGGCTCCAGGGTGGGACCCCGGTAACCCTCCGGGCCGGGTACTCCGACTCTTCGTTTTAACCGCCATGAAAGATCCTTCGAACCGTTCTTTGTCTCACCCTTCACCTAAGACCAATTTGTCATGGGAGACCCTACCAGGGGCACTAAGTGCCCCAGACAACATAGCTCCTAGGATCATTAGGGCACTCAAACCCCTCCACCACGATAAGGTGACGGTTCAAGGAGGAGTTGAATATATCCAGGTTTATTCCTCAGTTGGTCATCATTGTGATCAACTGAAGGAGTAACATTAGAGTTTTCAGAGAACCTTCTTTCCAGAATATCCATCTGGTTAGGGACTGCTCAATCTCAGGAAAACAAGAATTTGCTAAATAAATGTTGAATATTGAGATGATATATCAGTTGCAATTATTTCACATTCTGTCACTGTAACACAAACAACGTTCAGAGTTGTTTGTTTTGGGTGTTTAGGGGATTGAGAGTCTATATATTTGGTCGTTTGTATCTGTTAAAGAGCAAATTGCAAGTTAGACTCCCGTGAACCAATGTTTAGAGAAGCATAATAGAAACTCGTTTTAAACATTTTTTTACACATACATACATAATTTAGTCTTTTAGAGTCAGTTTTGGGAGAAAATGTGTTTTTTTTTTTTTTTTTTTTTGGCTAAACCAAGTGACGTCAGCTGAGAAGTCATTCAGAGAAAAATATGGATTCTGATGGCGGCTCTGACGCAGAGGAAACTTTAAATGTTTATAAATCTACTTATGATTGACCAAAGCCATAAAGTTATGAGTTTGCTGCAAGCCCCAGAGAGCAGAGACAAACTAGAGGGAGAAACCATCGGCCAAAGCAGAGAGATTGTGGAGAAGCAGCGGGGGAGCAGCAGGTGAGTTATCGGTGCTAGCTTAATCACAATATTGTACAGATTACTATCGTGTACCAGACAATTATCAGTCAGTTAAAATGATATTAATACTAATGAACGTCTGTCAGCTGTCTCATACTCGTTAATATCCATTCTCGCAACGTAGTTTAGCGCCTAGAGAGAGACGCCTGTCCTCCGGTTCTGGAGCTCATGCAGCTCCTGTGAGCTGGATCCAACCCAGACACCAGCGAGCCAGTCGAGCTGGTATTTTTAAAAGCTGCACATCATCCTCTCCTGGAAGTCCGCGGTGGTTCTGATCTAGTTCCGACCCAGAAACCAGCTCCCTTGGCCCGCTGAGCCATGCAGCTCTTCTGGTGGTCTGACCTAGTTCTGATGGTGATCTGAGCTCCAGAAATCCACATTTAATTTTTTAAACCCCGCCACGGGTCTCTGGAGCCTAGCGCGGACTTCCCTGTCTGGGTACCGACCGTTGTGGGCTACAGAGGTCCGTCTTTTCAGCTGCACAAAACGCCCTCAGGTTGTTTCTCTTATCTGGAAACCCGTGGACTCGATGTCCAGACAGGCTGGAGTTGGTACAGCCTTCACAAACTAGTTTATCAACATGAACACAATCCAAAACTAGAAAACACCTACCTAACATCTACCCTAAAACTAGCCACTCTCCACACTGAGAGATGGATCATTTTTTATTCCCAGAGAACGTTTTTAGTACCATCGTTTTTTTTACTCATGCAAAGATAAATATCAGCATAAACCATGATTTTTAAAACACAAGAAGGGTGTAGATTTTAAATATAAAAGCTGACAACAAGCCTCCATGTCAACTGAAGGCAAATATACCACTCTATTAAAGTCAAGTATAACAGAAAGTATTTCTAGCCTAACACTCATGTGCAAAACTAATTAATAATTTCTCAGCTGATGTCTTCCATGAAAGGCATCAGAGGGTTGAATCACGTCACTGGGTCTCTCTTGCGCAGATATTTCTGCAAGCATAGTTAAGCAAGGCTTTCCTACAGACCTCTAGGCATTTGTGTTTGATGAGATGCTGTTAACAAAGGCATCATGAGGCCTAGAAACGCACAGGGACTAAAAGTGAATAACATTGACTAAGCCTCAGATGATGAACACTGTGGCATACGGTATCCAGTATCTTGGTTGCTTGATCAAATCAACATGTATTAAATAAAATTGTTGTACAGATTTTAATCCATCTTGTTTTATAACTGCAACTTATGTTTCCTGTTTCCATTCTCCACAAAATCTGTTTGAGTTCGCCTCTCACAAGTGATGACCATCGCCTAAAAACACAGACTAAACATAGACACAGTAGTGTTCCTGTTCAGAAGTTTGTCAAATTATAGTGATTATTTTGCGTCAGCTTCACACTAGAACAGAAACTATTTTCAAACTGAATGTAGGGGAGGGGGACGGAATGTTGTGAACACAGCTCGTACTAATGACAGCCTAAATAAAGGGAGTTCATTCATTTTCACAACGATAATCGGACTTGTGAGGTTACTGGCAGTGGCAAGTCCAGATCTTTTAAAATGGGGTGGCCCAGGTGAGGCACAACTTTGTGCATGGGTGGCACCAATGGTTATGCCTTTTTTGTTTTACCCCCAAGCCTTTTGTGGACAATGAAAAGCCCATTTAAAGGTAAATTCATGTGGTGGCACCTGGGGTGGCCAATCAGATTCCAAGGGTGGCATGTGCTTGAGCCAGAGGATAAAGTATCTTCAGGCGGCAGGACTTAGAGTTTCATTTCCTGATATTTGGACATCTCACTTCAGATTGGCTAACAGCAGTGCAACTCTACCAATGACTCCAACATCCGGCGTGTTTCCACTACAAGAACTTCAGGGTACATTTACAGGAACCTCCCGACATGCGCGTGTCTCCACCTGACCGGATCATCCGAACAGCCGTTTTGGGGCCGTTTTCGGGAACCTTCTGAGTACCTGCTCTGGAGTAAGTACTCAGAACGGCCCGGTGGAGTAGCTGAGCAGAACCTCTGGTTAACTCACACCCATTGGTTGCAACTCAGTAGGAAATGACGTCAGCAGCCGTCCAAAACAGCTGGCAGCAATAAAATTAGAAGAGAAGCTGGTGAAGCAGAATGGAAGCAAAATAAATAAATAAATAAATGCACTGATTGCGTTTAAAATCAAACTCCCGATACCAGAAAACTTGTGAAAATTCCCCCACAGACCTAATTAGCAGGGCTTGTCTCACAAAACTCAGTGCTGCTCTTGTCTGAAAGGATTAAATTATGATATGCCTCTGTAAAACACATGCTTTTAATATTATTAATGTGCTTTTTGGGGCTGATCAGTGACATCACTCACTGCCAAAGCAGTCGTTATATGCTGACATTTGTGCATTAAGTTCTGAAAGGGCTGGATTTGAATGAAGACACAACAGGTGAGAGGACTGGGACATCCCATTTCCTGGTCAAGTTCCCCATCCCAGGAACTACCCTGGAGTTCTGGTAATGCAAACATGCCTGTTGATGTTTTATCTCTACAAATAACACAAGCCTTAAGGATTTCTGTTGTGTGGTGGAGTTGCTAATGCTAATGGTTAGCTTCTGCTAGCCGAGATGTTGTCTGCTGTTTCCTGGACGCTAAACCAACAACAACCTTTCCTGTCATGAGTCAAGATGGGTGAGTCCATGGACGTTAAGTGACAGTGTGACGTAGATATGTCAGTTTTTCTAATCCTAGAGTTTCACCGTCTGTTTTCTATCAGAAGCTAATGCATGAGATCGGTGTAGGAGACTTTTTTCACATTCAGCCTGCATGAAGAACTCTTTATCATGCACCATTTTAAAAACTGCAAAATGGTTTTTCAGTGAAGTTGACATTTAAGGTTCTTTTGAGGATTGCAACAAATTGTGTAAAGTTTAAAGCCGCAATGAACACATTTCTAAGTTTTTTTAAGTTGTTTGCCGAGGAACCAAAAATACAAACGTCTAAATAGTCTTCAACCCCATTGCCTGCATTAGCCACAGAAAGGAAATAAAGGGAAAAACAATCGAGTCAGTTAAAGGCGGTCCCACAGGGAAAATTAGCATTCATGGCTTTGCCCACCTTGACATACAACTGCGGAAGGCTGTGTTAATTTAGCAGCAAGGAGAGAGCAGAGTGAGCCTTTGCCAGTAGAGCTCACCATTAGCAATAGCATCTCTAGAACACAGAGGAACTTGTTCAGTTTTGCCATTTATGGAAATCAAACATCGATGTGGCATTGTTACCATGAAAGGAGAGCAATGGAGGCAGTGGAAGAGTAATGTAGCTGTTATCCATTCATTTGCATATCATGAATATTAAGTGAATAATAAGCCAGCCATTTTCTCACACACACACACACACACACACACACACACACACACACACACACACACACACACACACACACACACACACACACACATTCCTCCAACATCTACCCCCTGAAACAAGGGCGCCAGAGCTTTTTATCCAGAGAAAACGGCTCACAAGGCACTTATTCATTGAGGCACCAGAAAATTGGATGAAATAATGAATCAATTATTTCTTTACACTACCTGTTGACTTACGTGGCTACAGTAGACCTCTTTTGATGAAAGAATTCAGTAGTTTCTCATCTAGTTCCCCAGAAACCATAGATGACTCACTGATTTGTGCGTTGACACAAACCTCTAAAACATGCTAGTAAGTGAGTTCCCAAGACCACTATTTTCTGTTTGATGTAAACCAGCATATACACTTTTAATGGCATTTATTCACCCTTAAGTCAATAGTAACTTTGTTTTTCAGTCTTAAATTCAAAATACACAATAAAATGATGTACAGAATATGGTTTCAAATGTGTTTTTAAATCACAACCTCATCATCCACATTGCACTGTCTGTTCTCCTCTGGGACTGAATGAAAGCATCTAGTTTCCACAGCCAAAGGCAGCACGCCAGGTCTGAGCTGAGCACAAATAGACCTCTGAAGTTTACTCAGGTTCACCATGACATATTCTACGGTGAGATTTCTTTCCTTTTCATGGCTTAGTATCACAACATGTCCTCAGTTTCATCTGATCTATTCTAAACGTTTGTTTTTCTCATGGTCATACTCTAATACAAACCATCCCCACAGATTTATATTTTAGTAATCTCATAAAAAAAAATTCTTTATCTTAATCAGAAAATATTCCACAAAACCAACCGATTCAGCTAGGTTTTTAAAAGTTGATTTTCAAATTCAGACTAATTTACCAGTGTGTCAGAGATGTGAAAGGGTAAAATGAGATACTCTGATTACCTTAATATTATTGAAAGTACCTTTTAGTGAAAAAAACTATAGAGGGAAGGATGCTGGACAGAGTTCCTAAGTCTTGTGGCCTCAGAAGAAGCAGTTTTCAGACTTTGGGGCTGCTCAGTCTTCTGCAAGAAGGAAGTATGGTGACCAGTTTATGGACTAGATGGGTATACTATGGTTTACTTTTCTTGGATTTTCTTATTTTGTTGACACTTTTAGGATAACTTTTAAGTCCAGGCTCAAGACCCACATATGTGGGTTAGCTTTTATCTAATTATTTACTACAGCTTTTTTTTCATTTTACATGATTATATTCTATTACTGGCTTTGCATGTTTTATATGATTATATTTGAGCACAGTTTCATTATTTAATAATATTATTATTTTACTGTCCAAATGATTTTATTTATTATTTATATTCTTACTTTTGTCATTTATATTAGCTCTTTTATTTTCATATTTTTACTCATTTTAATCCAGTGTTTTCTCTGTAGGGGCCCTCTGCCCCAGGGGCGGTGGTCGACTGTTGCTTCCTGGGCGCTCTACAGGTAGTGTTTGAGTAGAGGTGGGGGTCTATGCTCTCCCTCCTCTGAGCGCCTTGACTTAGTTGCTGTGGAAGACCTGATGCTGCTGGGGCAGACGGCTCCTCTGATGGCGTTTCCTTGCCTTACCTTACTTGGCTCATCTGGACTCAGCCAAATATAAATTTTTACTGGTGTGTGTGTGTGTGTGTGTGTGTGTGTGTGTGTGTGTGTGTGTGTGTGTGTGTGTGTGTGTGTGTGTCTTTTAATGTTTTCAAACAGTTATGGGAATTTGGGGTCATTTTAATTCTGTAAAGCACTTTGAGGCGCACTTTGCTTGAAAAGCGCTTTATAAATAAAATCTGATAGATTCATTGATCGATGGATAATTTACAGACGTAGACAAAGTTGGTGGTACCTTTGGTCAATGAAAGGAAAACCCACAATAGTCACAGAAATAACTTGAATCTGACAAAAGTAGTAATCAATAAAAATCCTATGAAATTTAACCAATTAAAGTCAAACATTGCTTTTCAACCATGCTTCAAAGGAATTATGAAAAAAATAAGCTCATGGAGCAGGCCTGGACAAAAATGATTTTGCTTCCATTGACCAAAGGGAACAACATCTGTAGCTGCAGTTCACCAAACTCTTTTCCTACAAATAAACGGAGAGCATAGATATGAACCAAGCTGGATGTAATACGGGGAAGCTGTAATGGGGAAACTCTAATGATCAACTTGTTTCTGGAAAATAATTCAAACAGATAAAAGTGGGAGAGCAAGGAGAAATGCACTGTTAAACAAGTGAAACAATCAGAGTTTACATTGATTTCAATGGGTTTTAAATGAAATCCTCATGGTGCTAAAATGTGGACATTAATTAGATTAAATTTCCCCCAAGTGTTGATCAACTCTAAAAGAATATTTCAGTTTCTTATCAAACAAACTCATTTACTGCATCTGTCTGTCAAAGCTGAGGACCAGAGTCGTGCATTTTCTAGATCAGTCAAAAATAAATAAATAAATAAATAATAAAATAAAAGAAGAATAGATAATCTACCAAACCAAATTTCATGAAACTTAACTGAGAGGTGAAATGTGGTTAAAGAGCGAGCTACAGAGGCCCAAAGGGGCTGAAGAAAAGAATATTTAATGAATTTAGATTTGTTTGGGGAGTTTATTCACTGTCAAGAGATTGAAGATAATTAGTTCCTGCTGAATTTCATCAAATCAAGTGAAATGAATAATATAAATAAGAAAGTTGAAGTCTGGAGAAAATTTTTATGGTTTCTTGATAAATTATGTTTTCATCTGGCAAGTTTGTGATCAGAAGCCAGTTTAAATGTAATATAGAGTTTTCTGAGGCTTGGGTAACTAATTGTATTCATTCTCACAGGAAACATATTCAGAATACCAATAACGCACGTCTGCTTTTGTCTTTTAAGAATGTATTTTGGTATCTAGATTGTTAAGATTCATTTGGTCCAGAACTCTGCAGAAGGGCTCCAAACTGGAAGAAGCTCACATCGCTAATGTCTTCTGCACTGTTACCTGTTACCTTTAGGAGCTCTGCTTGGTCAAACTCATCTTTATATCATTGATTTGTTACAACCATGAACTTGTAACTAATGCCTTTAGGTTCTCAAAACACAATCTACCAGCTGTTCCAAAGACCAGGTATAAAAGCAGAACGCTCCATCTGGTTTGTTAGCAAACTTACGTATTTTATGTTTTAAAATGCAGGAATACTTTCTTTCCAAACAGTCCTTTTCTTAAGGATTTTTTAAATGATTGTTTTTCATCCAAACATTCATCCACTTCTCTCCGTCCGCTTGTGTGAGGTGGGCAATGGGGGGCAGCAGCCTAAGCAGAGAGACCCAGACTTCCCTCTCCTCAGCCACTTGGGTCAGCTCCTCCAGGGGAATCCCAAGGTGTTCCCCGGCCAGCCGAGAAGCATAATCCCTCCAGAGTGCCCTGGGTCTTCCTTTAGGGCTCCTCTAGGTTGGACATGCCTAGAAAACCTCACCAAGGAGGCATCCTAACTAGATGCCCGAGCCACCTCAACTGACTCGACGTGGATCTACTCCGAGCCCCTCCCGGATAACCAAGCTTCTCACCCTAGCTCTAAGGAAGAGCCCAGACACCCTGTGGATAAAACTCATTTCAGCTGCTTGTATCAGCAGTCTCTTTCTTTCGGTCACTACCTACATCTTGTGAGCATAGGTGAGGGTTGGAACGTAGATTGACCGGTAAACCCAGAGCTTCTTCTTCTGGCACATCTCTCTCTCCACCATGACAGACCGGTACAACGTGCGCATCACTGCAGACGCAGCACCAATCCGCCTGTTGGTCTCGTGCTCCAGCTTACCCTCACTCGTGAACAAGACCCATCCCACAATCCCACCAGTGGTGAGCCCATGGGAAGGGGGACCCACGTCTCCTCTTTGGGCTATGCCCGGTCGGCTCCATGGGTGAAAGCCCAGCCGCCAGGCGCTCGCCAGCGTGCCACACCTCCAGGCCCGGCTCCAGGGGGCCTCGGTGACCTGCATCCAAGCAAAGGAACACTGTTTCCTTTAGTATTTTACTTACTTACCATTTTATGTTTGTGAAACTGAAGAATATTTACAAGTAAAATAAGTGATGCTCACTGTTCTTGTTTTGATGGATGTTTGCAATCTGGCATATGTTTGGACAATAGTAATCACTTTCTTAAAGATTAGTAATTTTCCAGCTGCTTCACACACACACACACACACACACACACACACACACACACACACACACACACACACACACACACACACACACACACACTGAACCTTTTCTCTCGTTCTCATTTCTTGGTACTTCTGTCCACCGTTTAGCTCTTAGACTCATGCGTCATCCTCTTTTTCTTTGAAAGAAAAAGACAGGTACATGTCATAATGACATTTCATACCCGGAGCTTGGATACATGTTAATTTGAAATATATATATTTTCATGCAGTTACTTCTCCTATATACATGTCAGCAACGTCCTATCATTGAGCAACCTTCCATTTATATGATGATAAACAGCAGGAAGTCTCAAGCCTGGCATGCTTTATGTGATTCACACATTTGCTGCATGTAGGCATTTGTGATCTCTGGTGACACGAACAAAAAAATATAAAACAGGTCGGTTTCATGTTTCAGTTCTTGTTCATAATATGTGAAATGAAATGGAGCACATGAGGCCAGAAGTAGGATCGGCAATGAGAAGTAACAGAAACCAAGCCCACCTTGAAACGTGTGGACAGAAAGAGTTCTTAGCATTTTAGTTGCACAGCTCACACCAAGAAGACTAAACAAAAATTTCTGTTGCATTTTTGCCCTTTTTCTAATGGAGGAAATCTGAATTCTTGTTTGGATAAACTTTAGATTTTATTCACTCCATCCATCCATTTTCATCCGCTTATCCGGAGTCGGGTCGCGGGGGCAGTAGCCTAATTCAAGAGGCCCAGACTTCCCTCTTCCCAGCCACTTGGGCCAGCTCCTCCGGGGGAATCCCAAGGCGTTCCCCGGCCAGGTGAGAGACACAATCCCTCCAATGTGTCCTGGGTCTACCCTTAGGCCTCCTCCCGGTTGGATGTGCCCGGAAAACCTCACCAGGGAGGCATCCAGGAGGCATCCTGACCAGATGCCCGAGCGATCTCAACTGGCTCCTCTCGATGTGGAGGAGCAGCAGTGCTACTCCGAGCCCCTCCCGGATGACCGAACTTCTCACTCTATCTCTCAGGGAGAGCCCAGCCACTCTGCGGAGAAAACTCATTTCGGCCGCTTGTATCCGCGATCTCGTTCTTTCGGTCACCACCCAAAGCTTGTGACCATAGGTGAGGGTAGGAACGTAGATCAATCGGTAAATCGAGAGCTTCGCCTTCTGACTCAGCTCTCTCTTCACCACGACAGACCGGTACAACGCCCGCATCACTGCAGAAGCAGCACCAATCCGCCTATCGATCTCACGCTCCAGTTTTCCCTCACTCGTGAACAAGACCCCGAGATACTTAAACTCCTCCACTTGGGGCAGGACCTCCCCCCTGACCCGGAGAAGGCATTCTACCCTTTTCAGAATCAAGACCATGGTCTCAGATTTAGAGGAGCTGATTCTCATCCCAGCTGCTTCACACTCGGCTGCGAACCGCTCCAGTGAAAGCTTTTAGATTTGATAAAATCTTTAAAAAGATGGTTTTATTTGCAAGTACTAACTTGGATGCACGTGTCAGCTACACAACGAAGAGCCTAAAACATGGATTTAATAAGGCAGGAAGAAATAAAGAATATTAACTGTAGCAGATTTGTAAAAACTGCTAAAGCATTAAATAACTGTATTTGACGTCTACTGATGGACGCATCATCATGGAAATGTCAATGAATTGCAACAGTGCTCTGCTGGAAGCTTCACTTCGCACAGAAATTGACAAATCAGAGATGAAATGACTAAATAAAAATGTGATTGACTCTTTATTACTAAACATTAGACTGGAGAAAGGACCAACAGCTCTGGGCTTCTTCTGCAGTAACCAAGGTGAGTCTCTGGTATTTTGTCATGAAGAAGCTGAACTGAAAGCCAAAACTGCTTTTCTTTCCAACTAAAGACTTGGAGCATAAAATAATCTTCTACTTTAATGTAGCTGAGCCATAGAGGTAAGGTGAGAAGCTCCATCATCTGGGAGAAACCTAGAGTAGAGTCGCTGCTCTTCAGCATCAAAAGGAGTCAGCTGAGGGGGTTCAGGCATTAGGACAAAACCTCAAGAACCCTCAATATGTTTTTGAGCACTATGCTAATTTCTTCAAAATAAAAAGTCTTTGCCATGAAGCTCTGAATTGTTGATGATCCTTGAGAAGGCTCTGCAGCTGAATTGGAGCCCATCTGTAGGAAATTCAGTTGACTGGACACAACTGGAAAAGGCTCATACCCGTTTAGTGCATGTCAGAGCACAAACCAAGCATGAAGCATAAAGGTTGCCAGTCTGTTGTAGAATCCAGTTAAGGTCCTTTCATTTGTGATGTAGGCTTTAAATGGCCTTTCCCCTCTTTTCCTATCAGAGCTCAGGTCTGCTGACCACTTGCTCTTGCGTGTCCCTAAGGCGCACACCTGCTTTCTCTGTGGTCCTAAACTTTGGAATAAGATCCATTTCCCTGTGAAACAATTCCTGTGACTCAGAATTTTTAGAACTTTTCTTAAAACCATTTTTTTATCTTAGCTTTTAACTTTCTTTGACACCAGTCGGTTATTATTGGGTATTAGTCTAGTATATTCTTGGTCACAAAGCAAGTTCACCAAGAAACTTTTTTTTTCACTTAATATTTTAGAATAATACAATTGCTCACTCTGAGTTTCACATGCAGGCTAAACATGAATATAGTCTTCTACAAAAGACGATATTCTGCAATATTCAGTATGTGTTCAATACTTGTGCGACACCGGATTTACATTGCATGTCTGTCTCTTGCAGTATGCTGCATAGTGTTGGAACCCAAGTTTTTATTTATTATTTGTGGTTTTTAGTGGTTGAATACTAGCTTACTGCCTATGAGTACATACATGTACCTTTGTTATTATTTTTCTTCAAATTATCCCCTTAAGTGCTGATGTTGCTGTAATGAGTGTATTTCCTTGTATTTCCCGGACAACACTTTGGTGGGCTCTAATGTCTTGTGTAAAGCGCAACGTAAATTTACTAGAATGGTATAAATTCCATAGGATTGTCTTCAGACCTTGCAGGGGTGTCAAGCTCTAGGGCCGGTATCCTGCATCTTTTGTTGTTTCCCTGTTTCAACCAAGTTGATTCACCTGTGCAGCAGCTCATCAGGCTCTCCAGAAGCCTGTTAATCACAATTAGGCTAATCAGGGCAGGAGAGACACAGTCAGGGAGGCCGGGGCGGATCATGACAGTAAGACTCAACAGGAACGGGAAGACTAGACTTGACAGGAACGGGAAGACTAGACTTGAGACAGGAACTGGAAGACTTGACTTGAGACACGAACACTTGACACCTTGACCACGAAGACTCGAACACTTGACTCGACACCTTGACCACGAACATTTGACTCGAACACTTGACACCAGGAACACTTGAGACAAACTGCAGCAGCAGGCGTGGGACTCAGCAGGATGTGATGGTTGAGATGATGGGCCGTGTGTGGAGGAGCTGACCAGGAGGTAAAAATGCAGGCTTCAGAAAAATAAAAATGAATTTAATTCCAGAACGGGAACGGCAGGAACAAAACACAATGATGACTTGAACAACAACAACAACAACAATCTCACAACGACAGGAACAAAGAGGGAGGTATAAATACACAGATCAGGGAACACTTGGGCAGGCTAACAAGGAGCAGGTGAAACCAATAGGGCTAATGAGGCAGGAGAGGGACACAGTCAGGACGGCAGGGGCAGATTGTGACAGTACCCCCCCCCCCCCCCCTTTTAAGGGGCGGATACCAGACGCCCACAAGGCCAAACACCACAGGAGACCGGGAACACATGTCTTGACTGGACAAGAAGACTGGGCAAGAAGACTTGACTTGACGCAGGAACACTGGACTTGACTGGACAGGAGACTTGACCGGATAGGAAGGCTTAAACTGCAGCAGCCGGGCGTGGGACCCAGCAGAGACTGCAGGAGCAGGCGTGGGACCCAGCAGAGAACTGCAGCAGCAGGCGTGGGACCCAGCAGAGAACTGCAGCAGCAGGCGTGGGACCCAGCAGAGAACTGCAGCAGCAGGCGTGGGACCCAGCAGAGAACTGCAGCAGCAGGCGTGGGACCCAGCAGAGAACTGCAGCAACAGGCGTGGGACCCAGCAGAGAACTGCAGCAGCAGGTGTGGGACCCAGCAGAGAACTGCAGCAGCAGGCGTGGGACCCAGCAGAGAACTGCAGCAGCAGGCATGGAACCCAGCAGAGAACTGTAGCAGCAGGCATGGGACCCTGTAGGGGCTGCAGCAGCATGAGACCTGCAGGTACAAGCCCTGCAGGCGTGGACCAGGAATTGGATGAACAGCAGGAGCGACGCGAGGAAACCCAGCTCGGCGGCAGGTAATCGACAACCGATCTGAGCAGGTGCACAGCACGATTCGCTGGGTCTCAGGCAGAGGCCTGGGTGCAGGGAAGCAGGAGAAGAGCGGGGAGACCAGCCCCACCACCCCGGAGAATGATGGCGTGCGTAGGGGGTGTAACTCCCTCAAAGCTCCAGGATCCGCAGCTTCCATGAGAAAAAACAGGACGGGGGCAGAAAGCAGGAGAGGAGAAGGGTTTGACCACCACGGGAACAAACTGGATGCGTCGAAACCCACTCAATGGTTCGACCTCCCCGGAAAACAGGTAGGATGCGCCAAACCCCTTGAGTCCGAATCTCCCTCTGCTAAAAGGAGAAAAAGCAAAAAAATTAATCCTCCAGGGAGATGTATAAGTTCTCACCACAGGTCCAGGTTGTTCAGATCATTCTGTCACGTTGTGATGGTTGAGATGATGGACCGTGTGTGGAAGAGCTGACCAGGAGGTAAAAATGCAGGCTTCAGAAAAATAAAAATGAATTTAATTCCAGAACGGGAACAGCAGGAACAAAACACAACAATGACTTGAACAACAACAACAACAATCTGACAACAACAGGAACAAAGAGGGAGGCATAAATACACAGAACAATCAGGGAACACATGGGCAGGCCAACAAGGTGCAGGTGAAACCAATAGGGACTAATGAGGCAGGAGAGGGACACAGTCAGGACGGCAGGGGCAGATCGTGACAGCTGATTGAAGTCAGGTGTGTTGAAGCAGGGAAACTACTAAAACATGTGGGATAGCGGCCCTCGAGGACCGGAGTTTCACACCTGTTGCTTAGAGATAAGATTGTCTCGAGGCACAAATCTGGGAAATGTTGCTGTGAAGGTCCCAATGAGCAGAGTGGCCTCCATCATCCATTAGTTTAAAGGATTGCTTGACTCGTTTAATCAATTCAGTTGCAGTTTCTAGTAGGAATGAATGCCTTGTAAGCCATTCTTGAGGGAGGGGGGCAGATATACCAGTGCACTGTTTCTTTGACCTACAATTTGCCCACATCACAGCTGAGCTTCAGACGGCAGGTGTTGGAGTCTTATTTCCTGATATTTGGACATCTCGTCCCAGATTGGATGACAGCAACATGGCTCGCACCACTGACTTGTAACATGGATGTTTTATCTCCACAAATTACAAAAGCCTTCTGCTGTGTGGTGAAGTTGCTAATGCTAATGGTTCTACTAGCAGAGACGTTCTCTGCTGTTTCCTAGACGCTAAACCAACAACAGCCTTCCCTGTCCGCTAACAGTTAGCTTAAACTGGCCCATATGTCCACTGCTGATCCCCGGGCATTGAAGCAACAGACTTGTCAAGATGGGTGAGTCCATGAACGCTAATTCACAGTGTGACGTAGATCGGTCAGGGTTCTCTAATCCTAGAGATTTAACATCTCTTTTCTATCAGAAGCAAATGCAGGAGATAGGTGTAGGAGACTATTTTCATGTTCAGCCTGTGTGAAAAACTCAGTGTGACAGATTATAATCAGAAAATCGTTAACCACTCCTAAATTCAAAACTGGATAGAAATAGCTCAGTGGCCACTTCTGAACCTTATGTCACATTTTTATCTTTTTAATAATTGATATTTGGTGGCGCATACCTGGAGATTTCTGGAGTTAGCCACCAGCCCTCCACGACCCATCGTGGGTATTGTCAAACGATGGATGGATGGATATGAAGTTTAAATTAAAGTCCCATCAATTGTCACACACACTGATGTGTGTGCGAAATTTGTTCTCCGCATTTGACCCATCCCCTGGGGGAGCGGTGAGCTGCAGACACAGCCACGCTCGGGAACCGTTTGGTGGTTAACCCCCCAATCCAGCCCTTAAATGCTGTTTGTCAAGCAGGGAGGCATTGGGTCCCATTTTTCTAAGTCTTTGGTATGACCCGACCAGGAATCGAACCCTGACCTCCCAGTTTTAGGGCGGACACTCTACCACTAGGCCACTGAGCTGATTACATAATGGGTGGCTACTTTTCTGTACTTTACTGTGATGTGTGGATTTTGAAATCCAGCTTCTGTTCAGGTAAAAAAAAGGTGTTTCCTTTTCTAGGTGGTATATGGTAGTTTTTGTGTCTTTGAGTGTTAATTTTAGTTGAAAACTGAGAAAAAAAAGTTACATCTTGATATTCTTCAGTACCACTAGAGCCTGATGTCCCTGGTACTGCCAAAAGTCCCAATCACTCACCAAGCACTTCCCCAGACCTGAAATTTAACTGACCCACTGCCTTCAACAGAAACAATGATGTTATGTTCTAGTTAGTTAAGAAGTCATGAATCTGAGACAGTGATTCAGCACCGAACAAAACCAAGACCCTGAAACTCGGCCGTCACTCATTTCCATCGATTCTTCTGCTTTTTCCATCATGTCCTCCCATTCACAGGCAAAGCCTTTATAACTCTCACATTGTGATATTAAAAACATAAAAGCGTGTCCTGTTTTGTTGTCAGTCGTTGGTGTCTCTTTTATGAGCGTTACAAGAATGCCTTCTCACTTCTATTTTTTTAAGAGGAGGAACGGGAATAGCTCAAGTGTTGTGAATGGAAATACCACTCCGTCTGAACTAAAGCGTGTCATGAACAACAACGTCACAAGAATCCAGAGGGAGTGAAAATACCGTTGAATTGTTTTTTCCATCCCATAGTTAATGTAACTAATGTTTTGAAATGGAGACGTCCGGAGAGTGAGCAAACGCAGACACGGAGAGTCCTCCTGTTATGATGGAAATTTGTCGGATATGGAAGGAACTCTGGGAGTGAAGTCCATGAATCAGACTGAAGGGAGGTTTGTACGTGTAAAACATTTAAAGTAACATTTACATTCGTGTTGTAATAACGCCGTAAAGAGGACACAAACGCCGATGGCAGGCCTGAAACGCGTTACTCGGTAAGGAAAGGCATCCTTCCACATGGAACGCGTCTCATCATTTAATGTAGTGAACTATCTCAAGGATAACGGACGAAACAGCCGTTTAGCATTCCAGAAACTCTTGAAGAAAAAACACAATCCCTTACCTAAAGTCAGTGTTAGACACAATGGTATCTCTGGTTGCATGTTGTCCTAGCTGCTTGTGCTTTTTCTTTCTGTCCCCGTCTTCCTCCTCCCTTCAGTGTTGTTCTCACCTCCGGCTCCCAAAACTGCAGCCTGGCTGACTCATCGCTGGCCTTGCTATTAGGCTCTTGCCAACATGCACTGATTAAATCATAAAGGGAAAAAAATTAGCGCTATTGAGCAGACTGGGTTATGAGCAAGTGCCAGAGATAAATAAAGAGAACAAAGTAAACAAGGTGATGAACCTGTGCAGGCAGCTGTTAGGACTACAATCCAAGCATCGTCGCAGTGTCACATCTCAGCAGTTTATACCACCATGGAGAATGAGTGGACAATGCAGATGTGGATTTTAAACATTAGCACTGTTTTATAACAATTGTTGCTAAGGTTTCTACACTTAAAGTTGCCATAATGAATGTCCAGCCACTAGAGGGCAGAAAAACTTTAAGACAACCTGACAGGCCAGTCGTTCTGAATTAAAATCGGTTTATAAACCTGACAAAGGTGGGTGCTGTACATTAGATTGGTGCAGATGCACAAAACACAGTTTAAATGGTCTCGGCTAGAGTGTGTTGGATTTCTTGTTGTCAGTCTTTCAAATTAGAAACATGCAGTTTCTGATCTGACACCCCTGTCGTCAGGGCAACGTCATTTACAGGGAAAGTGAAAAAGTACAGTCCTTCTGGTTTTCAGATTTTCACAAGTGTAACGCATTCTTTATTTATTTCAAATAAAATTCAAAAGCAACATCTGGAAATCCAAGTCCACCTGTTCATTAAAGTGTTTGCAGCGTCACTAATCACGACAGATAACTGGGCTGGGTCTTTCACAGCATCATGGAGGATTGTGTATGTTTATGGAGTGAGATATTCTGGGTTTAGTTTGATTTGTCTGCATTATTTTTCTTTAGCAAATCAAAGCTGTTTTCATGTTTTCTTTAGAGGACAAAATTCAAACAAATAAATCACATTTGATCAAGTATTTTTTAGATTGTCATCAACGTTAACAATTGAAATAAATGATGTAAATATTCACTTTGAACTTTGTGCCATTATGGGCTGAATTTTTCAGGACATAAAGTTCTAAAAACCTAAAGAATGTTTTAACAGAAAATACAAAAACGGAGCTGAGAGCGAGGCTGTGATTGGGGGAGTCAGATGATTAATCCCCACAAACTCAGAGCCAATTTAGCTATGAGCTATCTGAGCTAACCCAGAGCTAACCGAAGCTAACAGAGGTTGGCAGGTTGGTTTTGGACACCCTTGGCTGCAAAATACGGGGGGCCAAACAGCAGAGGGTCCTCCCCATCCCAGAGACGGCCTCCAAGGCAGCAGGCAGCCCAAGATCACAAGCAGACAGCCACCCACCCACAATGCCGCAGCACGGGCCAGGGCCTCCATCCCATACCCCTCTAATAGAATTAATGTTATTCATCAAAGCATACTGGGGCCTTTGCATCGTTCTATTTCTGTAATTCGTTATTTGATTTCACCATTGAAGATGGGTGTGTGTGTGTGTGTGTGTGTGTGTGTGTGTGTGTGTGTGTGTGTGTGTGTGTGTGTGTGTGTGTGTGTGTGTGTGTGTGTGTGTGTGTGTGTGTGTGTGTGTGTGTGTGTGTGTGTGTGTGTGTGTGTGTGTGTGTTTGTGTGTTTGTGTGTGTGTGTGTGTGTTTGTGTGTGTGTGTGTGTTTGTGTGTGTGTGTGTTTGTGTGTGTGTGTGTGTGTTTGTGTGTGTGTGTGTTTGTGTTGTGTTTTTGATCTCCCGAGGCTGTAAATTGTCAGAGAATTATCACTGGATGTTTAAATGCTACTTATCAACCCTTTGAGTCACCACAGCTAGTTAGCCTTAGCAAAAACACTGAAACGGTTGATGATGTGTAATTGTTCAGGCATAGAACAGTGATGGTGTTATCTCAGAAGTGTACATGTGTGGTGTGTGTTCAAATAATCACATAGACACACGAGTGGCCATGGCCACCCCAGGCCACCCCTTGGGAGCATCTCTATAGAGCACAACTTCTTGGTTTAAATTTTTTAAAACAATGGCTTTGGCTTTTTTGACATTAGCCCTGTAATTGGAACAAAACCAAAATTGTATCAAATCCTTGCAACAAAATGTGGGGCAGTAAAAATATAAAAATTTAAACAGCAAAGGGTCTCTTGAATGTCAAAGTGAATGAGTGTTTTCTGTTTTTTTATTTTTTTATTTATTTATTTATCTGCCGAGTTGAATCAAAAGGATCCTAGCTCTCTTTTTGGCTCCTGCATGATTTCCACCAAGTCCTGAGAAGAACAAAATGTTTTGTGAGTCACAAAATTTCCATATCATGCTTTATGGTCAAAAACTCATGCAGAAATCTTTTTTTTTCTCTCTAAGCGTTGTGTGTACGTTTGAAAAAGAGTTGCAGAGATTTGTGACGGCGGTGCAACATAAATAGATGGTATGCCTCAGCTCGTGTGGGGCTCAGACAACAGCAGAGCTTTGATTCTGGGAACACCTCTGGCTTTTCATATCTTCAGCTCTCAGTTTTCATCTCAGTAACACAATCAGCAGTCCCAAAATAACAGTTTCTATACACATCCAGGTCTTTCTGAAACACATATTCAACCACCTGTTTAAGCCTAGCTTAAAAACACAACTTCACGATACGCTCAGCAAACTTAATTGCTGCTGTCAAAATTGGCATTTTGAGGCTTTTCAATAAACACTCATCCCATCAAAGACCCTGTAATGTAAACAAACATTATGAAGCATCTCACAATCGGTTTGTCCGACTTATCTTTTTCACTGCCGTCCCAATTTCATTGCAAGGTGTGTGCACGGATGTACAACGAAGAAGGAGTGCTGCTCCCTGTAATAAGGCAGGAGGGATGAGTCATCAGCGGTAGTCAGGCTAGGAAATAAAGAAAGTGGAGACTGTGGCCTCTGGCTGAGATGAAAACTGGCTCTCAGAAACAAGCACGGTCCTGTGCAGCCGAGGTGGCCCACAAGGGTTGTTGGATCCCTTGTTGGCTACTCATTTCTGATAAACTGGTATTGTTCTACCTTCCCTTGGCTCTGTTCCTTAAAAGGCTGATTCACTTCATCAGTGAATCAAGCTTTAAACACTTGCACTGTTATTTTTTTCTATTTTATTAATAAAACGATAAAAAACAATGCAGGCCTAAAAGACGTACCAGCTTATTGTGATGGTTTGCAGAGGCAAGAACAACTTCCTGGAGCATGCCTGTGGGTGCTGTTGTTTATCTAGATTTGCAGCACATATAAAAGTAAACAGGGTTTTTAGAGTCATGATAAAACTCTGAGGCCACTCCATCCCTCAATAATTTAAAACACACAGCAAAAGATCCTCCTGAATATTTGATTTACCTGATTAAGTTTATCCATCTTTTCATTTATTCATTCATTTTCTCAACTTATTAAGGGTCACAAGGGCGCCGGAGCTAGTTGAAGTTGTGAGCAGTGTCGTACATGCTGAAAGAAGTCCACATCTGACAAAAATGCGTAAGCTAAAATATTCTCACAAATGGACACTTTTAATAACAGTGGGCAAAGGAGTTTGTTCATTTCCAACGCACAAAAGTTAAGCCAAAATGTTTCTTGCTTTCCTTAGACAGTAAAGTGGCTATTAGCTAAAACATCTAAGCTTTGTGTTTGGAATAGTAGCAGACAGTTGATCCTCGTGTTTGTTTTTTAGTGTCACATTTCCAACCCTTCCCTTATCAAAACTAAATGTAAACTGGGCTTAGACACCACCGGCTTCTTGGATATAATGGGATTCATTTCTAATCTGGATGTCGAGGGGTTAACGTAATGCTCTGGCTGTTGCTTGGTTGGAGACTAAAGCCTCTTTTCCACTACTCATTCACAGTGCTGCTCAACTCAGCTCCACGTGGTTCAGGTGGTTCTGTATTACAATTCACACACAGCTCTCGTGGGTGGGGTTCTCATAGCAGGGTGGCCCCGCGTCTAGGGATGGGTACCTTTGACATTTGAATCGATTCGGTACTAATTCCCGGTACCTAGGAATCGATACCGGTACTTAACGGTACCAATTTTCAATACTTTTGAGTGTTTAATATTTTAATTCTCTTTTATAATTAAATATATATTTTTCTCAATATGTAACCATATTTGATAAATTTCACTATAAATAGCATACAACAGTTTGTATTTTAACATCGTCCTTGTAGTTTTATAAGCTGATAATTAAACTGAAGCAAACATCTTTACTGTGAACTAAATTTACTGTGTATCTTCATTTTGCCATCCTTTTTCATTAGATTTTTCATACTGGGAAGTTAGAATTTCCGAGGAGAAACGAACGCACCATTAGCTGGAAGCTAACATATCAAGCTAACGTTCTCTTTACCTACCGGAGCAGATTAAGAGGAGGATGTCTCACTTAGATCGTTGTCGCTGGTTTCATCATCACCCAGTTACCCATCACATTTAGTGAAGTGGACCCAAGCTTTAGCGTGCGTTCTTTCTACCATGCTGCTCTGTTTACAACTGGCTCGCAGCGACCGACGTAACGCTCTTGCGCATGTGCAGCTGTCTAGGCAAGTTCTCGTAATGAAGGACGGGTACCGAAACGAGGCGCCGTTCCAAATGACGTGAATCGGTACTATGGATTTCGGTCAGTACCTTAAAAAGTACCAAATTCAGTACCCATCGCTACCTGCGTCTAAAAATTAGAGGGATTTGATTGGTGCAGTGATGAAAACACAATGCAGCAATGGATGCCTTTACCTCATTCTGGATCATGGTTTCAGTGTGGCCATAACTGTTATAACAGTTGCTGTGGTGAGTTACTGCATTATTACTCATTCTGCAAAGCAAACCTTGGCCAAAATGACAATGCTTCCCATCTTAGATAACGATGAAATCATTTATAGAACCGCTTCCCAAAAACTTCTTCATAAACTTGATGTCATTTATCACTCGGTAATCGTTTCGTCACTGGTGCCCCTTTCACTACTCATCATTGTGATCTGTGCTCACTCAGTAACTGGCCATCACTCCATTCCCGCAGGAAGTTACATTGGTATCGGTTTATGTACAAAACAATCATCGGTAGAACCCCGTCATTTCTTTGCTCATTACTCATCATTTCCAAAAACCAGCCCAATTTATGTTCCAGTAACTTCATCTCTATGGTTATTCCCAAAGCTCTCACCTCAATGCTCAGAAGACAGTGGAGATGATTGTGGACTTCAGGAAAGTCACAGCCCCATCTCTCCCCCTCGTCCTGATGGACACCCCGTCACCACTGTGGACTCCTTCCACTTCCTCGGAACCACCATCACACATGACCTTAGGTGGGAGCCATCCATCAGCTCCCTGATCAAAAAGGCCCAGCAGAGGATGTACTTTCTGCGGCAGTTGAAAAAGGCCAAGCTGCCGACCCAGATGATGGTGCAGTTTTACACGGCCATCATTGAGTCCATCCTCACCTCCTCCATCGCTGTGTGGTACGCGGGAGCCACGGTGAGGGACAAACATAGACTGCAGCGCATTGTGCGCTCTGCTGAGAAGGTGATTGGCTGCAGCCTTCCATCTCTCCAGGACCTGTACGTCTCCAGAACTCGGGGGCGTGCAGGTCGGATAGCAGCTGACCCTTCGCACCCGGGTCACAGACTTTTTGAGCCGCTTCCCTCAGGCAGGAGGTTACGGTCCATCCGGACCAGAACCTCCCGCCATAAGAACAGCTTCTTTCCATCTGCCGTTAGACTTGTGAACAGATTATAAACACACAACCACGCTGGTCTTCTGTACTCGACACAACGTCACGTTTTCGGCCATGTTACCATTACCTGCCATTTTTTATAGCTGAAAGTTTTATTCTAATTTTTTTTAGTTATTTTTTTATCATATTTTTTTCTATTTTATTCTATTTTTAATCTTATTATTCATGTTATATGTAGCACATTAGTACCGAAGCAAGTTCCTAGTTTGTGAATTGTTTGTTCACTGACAATGGCAATAAACCTATTCTGATTCTGATTCTGATTCCTTTGGCCACTCCTCATTCCAGTTTGCTGCTTCCAACGACTGGAACGAGCTGCAAAAATCACTAAAGCTCACTACATTCATTCAATTATCTACCTTCAATAAATCATTGCAATCAAGTTTCTGATCAATGAGCCTGCTTCTGAGTACTTAAAGATTGTATGAAGTCTGTTTTGATTGCTTGTAGATATGATATATGAGAACAGTCATTTATTTTTATGTCTAACTGTTTTATTTTATTCCTATCTTGTATGTTTTTATCTTATCTGTTTTCCTTTGGCATCTGTTGCTGCTGCCTCCTGGCCAGAGTGTCCTTGTAAATGAGAATGAGTTTTAAATCGACTCATCTGGGTAAATAAAGGTTAAATAAACGTGCAATTCCCACTTTAGAAATCACTCCCAGGAATGCCAGGATTGCTCCGCCCCAGCAGGTAGATTCATCTAACACTGGGCCCAGTTCAGCACTTAGATCTGATGGGACAGCTCCAGGAAATCTAAATCACTCAATCGTTACCTTGGTCCAGGAAATCTTCATAATCTCTAAAAACTCTCCCCATCCAGATCTTGCTATTGGTGTGATCTTCAAAGAGTGCCCGTGCATCCATTGGGAAGCATTATGTACGATTGTCACTGGAGTGCTCACTGTGACTTCACTAATTACACACCTTTCCACAATTAATACATTAATAATGCTACATATAACCATTACACGCCAAATGTTTTCAGTCAGGGTCTCATTTTTATTCTTGACTCAGATATGGAGGCTAGTGCTGACGAGTGTGTAGGCGTGCAAGCATGCATGTGAGTGTTTTTCATCGTTAATACTATAAGAGTTTGAAAGTTCATCTACATCTCTCTATAAACCAATCAAGACTGAAAGGGAAAAAATAAAACTATCTCTCCAGCTGCCATAATTGCCACATTAAATTAAAAACTATAAAAATGCACTGAGGGTCCATATGTTTCAAGCAACAGGATGATGCGTCCGTACAACTCATTAAATCTCTGAACATACTGCATGAACAGTGAAGTTGTTTTGTGCACTAGGGCTAAGTCATCTGTGCATGTCTTAGACTTTCACTGTTCAAAACCTACAACTTGCTACTCTGAGCTCCATGCTTCACAATGACAGCAACACACTGTCATGGCAGTTAAGGTGGGCCTAAACTCGTTATTTCAATACACTGCTGTGGTCTCTAGCAGGAATTAATGCCTTGTGAGTCATTTGCTGTGGAAAAACACCTCTGGCACTCCTGTTTCAGGTAGTAGAAGTTAGCGTGTGTGTGTGTGTGTGTGTGTGTGTGTGTGTGTGTGTGTGTGTGTGTGTGTGTGTGTGTGTGTGTGTGTGTGTGTGTGTGTGTGTGTGTGTGTGTGCGTGCGTGTGCGTGTGTTTGTGGGCGTGTGTGTGTGTGTGTGTGTGTGCCTGCATGTTTTTGATGCATTGTTTTCATTGTTGTTGGAGACAACGTGCAACTTTTCATATTTTTAAAGCATTTTCTTGGGCTAATATGAGCTAAAATGGCCATTTACATAATTAATGAAAGGCCACCTAGCTCCTATTGCCACCTGCATCCAGAATATTCCATTTGCAGCTTCAGAGTTGCTGGTCCGGCCTGTTGGACTTAGACAAAAATGGAGCTTACATACCCGGTGCTGCAGTCTGCTTCCAGCATGTTTTCTGCATTCTTTAGATCATGAACACAGCTGGTTTGTTTAGTTTAGTGATGAATCACTCCTGTAGATGCTAATAATCGCTGGGGAGACATTTCAGCTGTTAGATTAAGGTGTTAAAAAGAGAAACGTACTGCGAGTAGATAAATTTTACTTTTGTTTCTACTAAATGGACACTAGAGGGTGCTGGAAGCAAGCCAAAACTGCCTGGTCTCCCTTTCATACTGTAAGAGTCTGAAAGTTAATTTACATCTCTCTATATCGAGACTGAGAGAAAAAAAAGAAAAACAATATCACCAGCTGCCATAATTACCACAGTCAATTAAAAACTACAAAAATGCACTGTGGGTCCATATGTTTCAAGCACCAGGATGATGCATCAATAATACAACTCATTAAATCTCTGAACATACTGGATGAACAGTGACGTTTTGTTTTGTGCACTAGGGCTTATTTGAACAGTTTAAATGGGGATGGAATTCAGAGTTTTACTCAATAATATTCATGAGTTATGAAAGTCTTGCCTCTGATTGGCTAACAGCAATGCAACTCATATGCTGCCTCCTCTTGCTTACTTGGGTAAAAAATGCAACATTGATGTTTTATCTACAAAAATACACAAGCATATGTTGCGATGTATTGTGGAAATGCTAATGGTTAGCTTCTGCTAGCCAGACGCGCTAGCCTTCCACAGTCGCAAGCCAAGATGGGCGAACCCATGATTACAAATGTTTCACTCTGAAGTAAAGACAACTGGCTTGTTCTGACGCAAGTTTTTCCCCATCAATTTTCTTTTGGTGGCTAAAGCAGGAAATTGGGTTTGGAGGCTATTTTCACATTTTGCATGGATGTGTGACAGAGTGACCGATCAAATTTTGTGAAGAACATTATAACATTTTTTCAGCAAACACCCGGATCAACCGTTCCATCTGCTTCAACTGCTAAGACAGGACAAGTTAAAAGCGAAGTCTGTGGTGGAGTCGTGTTGCTGTAGGCCAGTGGTTCCCAAACTTATTTAGCCGCGCACCCCCTTCTATGTCCCGACCATGTCGACGCACCCCCCAGCCCCCACATCAGGGCATGGCTATATATATATATATATATATATATATGTATATATATATATATATATATACATACATATATGTATGTGTATATACATACATATATGTATGTGTATATACATACATATATGTATGTGTATATGTATATATATGTATGTGTATATGTATATATATATATATATATGTATATGTATATATATATATATATATATATATATATATATATATATCAATCAGACGTCAAGCTAAACAGCCAGGGTAAAAAAAAAATATGATCGACCTTTTTCCCCATCACTTTCATTTTTTAAATAGTAATTAATAAACATTCGATACCATTACAATTTCCTTTGATTTAATTTTAAATAAATATTTAGAGTGCCCAGGTAGCACATAAACAATGCAATTTAACGGTTTTCTTAAAGTAGGAACGTTTAACCTGTGCGGCCAGAGCGCTCTCCTTCCTTCTGCGCTGCATAAACCTGAACTGATCACCTACTTGTGCGTAAACAAATGTCTATAGGGGAAAAGTTGGAAAAGCCATGAGGTTCACTTTTGCCTCAGACCGACTTATTGCTGTTTTATGGTGTGGCTGAATCTGCGATCCGCTGCTACGCAGACTGGAATAACAAATGCTGCAGTAACATGAGTTCAGGTTCGGAGTCGCTGGCTGGAACGGACCCGACTTTAATACGTCATCTCAAAATAGAAGCTAATATCTTAATTTGACCTTGAATGAAAAATATTGTTATAAAACCTCTTAAAAGTTTTTATCACAGAGGAGGCAGCGCTCATTTCTGCCTTCAGTCTGACGGCGCGCCGGAGTTTGCGCAGCGTGCACGCTTATTGAATCTGGGTGTGTGTGTGTGTGTGTGTGTGTGTGCGCGCGCGGCACAGCTCCATGAGCCGCTCAATTCACCGCGTCTCGTTATTGGCGCTATTTAAACCAGTGTTGTAAAATGACTTCTGCTCAGCCCAGATGTGCTCACTTGTGCACCCGTGAGCCGTGGTTCCGCTAGAACGTGTCTGACCTCTGACAGACGCACTCTGAACTTCAGATCTTCAGCGCGCTGTTAATAGCCTGAATGGGAATCATTTCTTGATTTATTTAGTTACATCCACAATGTTCTGTGTGTGAGGTTTACAATAATGACGGCTCACTTGACTGCGGTGTTTACAATATCAGAACACCTGCATGAGACAGGTGTTAATTACAATCTGCCAGAATGACTCACCACCTTCAGATTTCTCCAACATCGTTAAAAATGATCAAATACGGAACATGTCGGCGTGCGCAGGCCAGAGTGCTGAAGCTCGGTGCATTGTTATTATGAAGCTAGGGCACATGCGGAGGACACACACACACACACACACACACACACGCGTGCAAAAATATACTTGTTTTCAATTACATTTATTGTGCCCACTTACTTTTTCTTAGGCCCACCCACAAATGAGTTTCTGGCTACGCTAATGGTGACATATGACCGACTTCTCTGAGCTCTGCAGCCATTACACTTTTCACCTCGCGCACCCCCTAGCGGCAGCTCGCGCACCCCTGGGGGTGCACGCACCACACTTAGGGAATCCCTGCTGTAGGCCAATCCGAGGCGAGATGTCCAAATATCAGGAAATAAGACTCCACATTGTCTGAAGCTTAATTTCCCTCCGGCTGACTTCTATTTCCTCAAGCAGGAACATCTGAGCGTTTCTCCCCCCAAAGTACAACTGACAAGGCATTCATTCCTGCTAGAGAGAGTCGTCGTCGTTGTCGTTGTCGTCGTCTTCCTCCGCTTATCCGGGTCCGGGTCGCGGGGGCAGCATCCCAACTAGGGAGCTCCAGACCGTCCTCTCCCCAGCCACCTCCACCAGCTCCTCCGGCAGGATCCCAAGGCGTTCCCGGACCAGATTGGAGATGTAATCTCTCCAACGTGTCCTGGGTTGACCCGGGGGCCTCCTGCCGGCAGGACATGCCCGAAACACCTCCCCGGGGAGGCGTCCAGGCTGCTAGAGAGAGAGACAACAGCAAATCTATTAAAGTTGATCTTAAAAAGAAATCCTCATTTGAAAAATCATCTTTTCATTTCTTGGTAAAAAAACAGTCTTACATAGTGTGAATTCAGCCATTCCTTCACAACTTTTAACTTATCTCAATTTCAGTCAAAACACAAATTTTACCACAGCATGAAGGTTTCTGCATCTTTCAGAGTCTGCATGGTTGCATGTTTGTTTTAGTAGATCTCTCATTTCATAGCTACCTAAAAAAGTAACCACGTCACTCCACATCACCATCTTTGATTAAATCGTTTCAGTTTGGTTTCCTTCTATTCTTGTTTCCGAGGAGCTAAATGTCCTTCTAAGGGTTGTCGAGGTCTTTCAATGTTTTCCTCTATATGGCAGCAGCTTGTCCTAAAAAATGTTTCTGCATATCTGGTCATCTTTCTCCTTTTCATTGGTTTTCAGAAATTAAATACATATATGTACACAACTGAAGTACTTGTGTACCTGGGGAACCACTTCGATTCACGTAGATCCCGTCAGAGCAGAATGAACCATTAGATTTAAAGAAATCATATGATGTAGGATCCGTCTGTTCTTTAGGTTAATAACATGTAAATGCTTCAAATTCCACTTAGTCCATGTGACAGCACTTCAGATACTTTACGAATGAGGACCCACTTCCTTTTAAACAACACAGCAAGAGCTCTGCTTCACGTTCGCCGCCCCCTTTTGTTAAGTCTGCTGCCATTTAATGCCATAGAAAAATGTAAATATTGAAACTTGTCATGATGTGCTGTGGGAGCAAGAGTCCGAACCGACTTCCAAATGTCAGTTTGCATATTTTATTGGTGAGAAAACCGAACAGGAACGAGTGCCTGTCACCAGGTGGGTCTTAGCGGAGCATCAACACTGGAGTGTTTAAATAGTTTCAGTAAAACAACGAGCCAAACGGGTTTCGGTAAGCCTTGTTACATTTTCCAGGAACTTCAAAGCCAGCCTCGATAACTGGCAGCTCTAAGCGCCTCCCCCTGGAAATGCACGCTCATCCTTTGGAGGTACTTTTGAAAATTAAATTTATTTCACTACGTCACCATCTCCCATGTTTTCAACGTTTTTACAGTGAATACATCCAGCTGACAGTTCTGTGAACGTGATTAAAGCAGTTGTACCGAGACGATGAATGACACAAGGTGCTTGTAGCAACAGCGGGAGAGGAAGTAATATTTCCTAATGCTGGGACACTCGGGAGATGCACGAGGTCTCATTATCTCCCTAAACGCTTGAGGCTTTCCAATGTTCTCACCCTACACCCACCGCTGACCTATGACACACCAGTCCCTCTATCCTAATAGTAAACCTTTATTACATTACCCTAAATCGCAAAGCATCATGCTGAAAGGTTGGAGGGTGAATTTTAGCTGCTCGTGATTTATTTTCCTCTCTCTCTCTCTCTCTCTCTCTCTCTCTCTCTCTCTCTCTCTCTCTCTCTCTCTCTCTCTCTCTCTCTCTCTCTCTCTCTCTCTCTCTCTCTCTCTCTCTCTCTCTCTCTCTCTCTCTCTCTCTCTCTCTCTCTCTCTCGCTCTCTGTAAATGATGCATACATGATTTGTGTCTTACCTCTTTGGTAAAAGAAAAAAACGTGCATGCTACGCATTCTTCCAGCATGATTTATGAAAGGAAGAAGTTCACTTATTTGAATTCTGTCTCAGTGTGACGGAACACAGACGCGTTCAGAGGCAGACGTCCGTTCGTTTGGATAGTCAATAGAGTGACTTCTCTAAGAGAACTAGAATCTTAAAGTATTATGTTCTCGCTGAGCTAAGAACCCTTTGATCCAAAAAAGGCTGGAAGCATCCCAGAAATAAAGAATAACTTAATGTTTTTAATCTTAGAAATGTCTAAAATGGACCTTTTTCTTTTGGCTTGTGGAGCTTCACTGAAATATAAACCATTCATTAATGCAGCTGCTCAGCCTTTCATGAACTTTTTGAAGGTTTTGAAAGGTTTTTCAGCTTCCCGACAAATTAAAATCATTTTCAATTTTTTTATGTTCTTTCCATTTACTAGACAGATCTTGGTTAACAAAACATTTAGCTATTGTACAACAGCTGTATGCTGTGATTGTTTGAACTGTGAACTGAGCCAACAAAGCATGCTGATGTTAACGCGGGTTGTGATTCGTGCATTTTATTAAAGGTGCAATATAGAAGACTAACATCCTGTGGTCAAATGCGATTACTGGAGTCCATTTTAAAGCAAAAACATCCCTCTCTTACTCCCGCTCCGTGAGTTTCATGGCTGTTGCCAGTTTCAGATCAGTGCCGGTACACTCACACAGTAAGTTGATAAGTAGACAGGGTTTTTCCTGGCTCAAACCGAGGTAGAGGTGGTAGCATCCTGACCATGTGCCAGCACACGCATACTCTGTGCATTCAACTGACTCACTTTTTAAAGGCAAAATATTATAAAAGCCTCAATAATATGCATTAGATTAGTGTTTACTTTCCTTTTTCCCATCTGATATTTATAGTTAAAATATTTTTAACACATTTGACTACATTTCAGTAACATTTTAGGTTTGTATTAATAACACTCATCTTAGTCAAAATAACACATAAATACATCCAGTAAAATATAATGCATTTCATTAACATGCATTTGTGTTGGAAATGGTAATAATGTTTAATTTCTGCTGCTAACAATGGTGGCATGTCTATTAAGTACGGGTTAGGGTTAGGGGGGTGTTCCATTTTACCGTAGTCCCCAAAATGCCTTGAAACGGCCCTGGGTGTGTGACTGCGTTTTGAAGGTGATCTGAGTTGTATCAGATGTATAAATATTACATGTGTGTAACTTATTGTTTTATACAAGTAAAAACATGTAGTGGAGATAAATCTACCTACATTTGACTTTCAAGCTTTGTTTTCTTGTTTTTATTTAACTATTTTCCTGTCCCGTCTGTCTCTCGTCTTCCTGCATCTTCTCTAAACTCTCCAGAAAAACTGCTGCCTGGATTCTTACGTTTTCACCTCATCAGTTACTTTTGAACTACGCAGATCAAAGGGATCACCTGACCGCAAAGCGTGGTGCGTGTTTCGATGCTGCGTCAGTGAGGTGAAACCACCGCAGCACACGATGAGCGGAGCTTGTCAGGAACAATTGAAAGACGGTTGTATTGTTGTGTGTCCCATTATTTTTCTATTCTTTCTCTTTCTGCAGGTCTAGAAGAAGACTCTTGTTCATTATTGTTTATTTTTGTGGACACCCTCCCACCCCCACCCCCTTCTCTCTCCCCACCTTTTGTCTTTTCCTTTCTCTTTCACCTCTGACTCCGTGTCTGGTTGGAGTTACAAAGCATTCAAAAACAATAACAATAAAGTTTTAAGTATCAGGCGTGACATTAAAAGCAGACGCTTTGATGCTCCACCTGAGAGTAAATCTGTGAGGCTTGTCACCAGCATTCAGACATCAATTCTGTTTGCTTCACAGCCAGACAGGACACGGAAAAATAAATAAATGAATTAATAAATAAATGAATAAGGAACAATTAAAAGACAGAGTACCAGAGAATTTGAACAGATATGAACGATCATGTGTTAATAATGTTTTGTTGCGCCACCTTGAGAATGTATCGTGCGCCGGACGCAGCGGGTGCTCCAACGATCAGCGCTCTGCGTCCTCTCTGCTCAACAGAATCCCGCTATGCTGAGAGTCCATAAATATTGTAATATAGGCAGAAACTGGATCTTTCCCTGAATGATATCCAACCCCCCATAACTCGATCCCTGCTCCTGGATGAAAAAACGGACATTTTGATCAATGTAGGAACACCCCCCCCCCCCCCCCCCCCCCCCCCCCCCCGACACCTCGGACAGATAGTGAAAAGTGGACATGTCCGGGGAAAAGAGGATGTGTGGTCACCCTACAATAGCACCAACCATAGATATGTACCAAATAGCAAGAAAAGCTATTTTTGATCTTCTTTTTCTGCTGCGGTTTTAGCGCTTTTCGGTGCACCGCTGCTGATACAGCGCCCCCATTGTGGTGCAATGCTGCAACTGCAGTTAAAATAACATCCATGTAGCTGGGGGCAGAGGAAAATCAGGCTGGGGCAGCACAAAAATAGCTGGAGGCGGCTGCCACGCAAATTTGAATGCAGGAAAAACCCTGAGTATATAAATATATCGTCATATCTGGTGTTAGCACTCTTAGGTGTTTTACGGTAGGGAGCACTTACTACAATAGATCATCAGGGTTTTTGTCTGCTAGTGTCAAACTACAAATTCCTGCACTGCAGCGTCAGCTCTCACATTTGACAACCTCACAAACTCAGAGTATAAACAGTAACTACGTCCTGCTTTTGTCTTTTTTTTTTTAAGAATTTGACAACCCCCCAGCCTACCGACAATGAAATCTATTAGAATGTAGACATGGGACTGTTTTGTGATTATTTCACTGTAGAATGCTTACAAATTGCACCTTTAAATTTTCCAAGTAAAAAATTTTTCAAGGTTCTCCAATTGCACAGAAGTTTGTCTCCTCTGAACTTTAGGACTTTACAGAAAATCTAGTTGTAGCTTCAGTCTGGTTTCAGTACATAAAATACAACCAATGTCTTTGGGCAAGAGTTAAAGTCAAATTATCCATCAGCCTAGATTTATGTGAGTGTTCCTGACAATTATGTCAATGTTTATTTATGCAACGTGTCGCTGTAAAAATGTGGTTCATAATTATGAACCAAAACTGGCTTCAAGCGCACCCAGAAACATCGATCCACCACATTCACAGTGAACCTGATGTTTTAAATGTTAAACAATAAATAAAAAGACTGCATTGTGATATTTTAAAGAAAATTTGAATCAGTGTTTCCAGTGTGATCTTCGAAACTGTGACTGTAGAAAAATGGATCTGAGAGTCACTGAGAGCTGATGTGGCTGTTCCTCCTGTTATGTCAGTTCCCTGAGTCTATCAGTTGTCTGTACATAATACAAGTTGAGCTTCAGATAAAGTCTGTGCTGTTAAATCTTTTTGTAAAGATGTCCATTCATATCAAACTGCTGACATTTATAAAAGTATTTGACCATACTTGTTTGGTTGCAGCGCTAATTGATTTTTTTTCTTCTACTTCAGGCAGTTTTTCTTTTTCAACATTCATCAAGATGCGTAACCATGCCAACAGCAGAGCCGTTTACACGTAGGAGCAGCTGATTGTGCTTTAAACTCCACTAATGTCTGTAACAAGGACCAAAAATCCCAGTGAACCCAGGAGGAGACCCATAGCTCTGGAGCAAGCAAAGAGGAGGACGTTTAAATAATTGCTTGCTGTGATGGTCATGCAGAATGTGAGATTCCTGAGACTGAGTGCTTGTTACAACAGATGGTGTAGTGCAGGATGTGTTACTGTGATGGAGCATCTCTGCAGCCTGGACTCTTATCTGTTATGTGTGAGTTTCTGACATCGGTGTGGTATTGGTACAGAGTTTGCATGTCCTCTACCAAATGTTTTGCATGAATTAAAGGGATACGTTGCAACTTTCTCATGTTTTAAATCATTTTCTTGAGCCAGTATGTACTAAAATGACACATTGCAGGGTTAATGAAAGGCCACCCAACCCCTATCACCCCCGTGACCAAAATATCCCACTTGCAGCTTTATAGTTGCTGGTCCGGTCCGTTGGACTTATTGTTGACATACCTGACGCTGCAGTCTGCTTCCAGCTCGATTCCTGCCTGTTTTAGATCATGAACACTTTTGCTTGCTTTAGTGACAAATCGCTCTTGTAGACACTAAGGAAGCTGGGAGACATTTCTGCTGTTAGATTAAGGTGTTAAAAAGACAAACGCAGAGCAAGGACATTTTGGTTTTGGTTCTACAAACGGACGTTAGGGGGTGCTAAAAGCAAGCAAAACTGCCTAGTCTCCATTTAATAAACAACAATTTAATAGTTGTTTGCAAAGGATGAGTAAAGGGTGAATATTTGCCATGTACTTGCTATGAAGAAATAGTTTCCAAATGCAATAAAGGATTTTAGTTTTAACCAGACTGAGTTGGAAAGGTAAATTCTTCCCAGGAAGAATCTTCAGAGGAGCACTAAATGTGTATATTTTTTAAAGATTTTTAATACATTAGCAGTGGTCTATAATAGGAACAAATCCCTTGTAAGTCATACTCAGGTGCACCAGTTTCAGTGACTTTCAGCCAAAGGAAAAAGTAGCTTCAGACGACGGATTTGGACTTTTATTTCCTGATATTTGGTCATCTCACCTCTGATTGGATAAGACCAAAGCAACTCTACCACTGACTCTGTTTGCTCTGAAACATTGATGTTTTTTCTCAACAAATAACACAAGCGTGGAGGAGTTCTGCCATGTGGTGGAGTTGCTAATGCTAACAGTTAGCTCCTACTAGTCGAGACGTTCTCTGCTGTTTCCTCGACGCTAAAACAACAAGAGCCTTCCCCCTTGTGAGTCAAGATGGGTGAATGCATACATGTTAATTGACATTATGGAGGTTTCTTCCTGTTAAAAAGGGAGTTTTCCTCTCCACTGTCGCTACATGCTTGCTCAGTATGAGGATTGCTGTAAAGACACTGACACCAGTCAGTGACTCGATGCAACCTGTTCCTTATATAGGAAACTTTTTACTTAATGAATTGAACAGTGTTGGAATGTTTATGTTGTGGAGTGCCTTGAGATGACTCTTGTGATTTGACGCTATAAGTAAACTAAATTGAATTGACAGTGTGACGTAGATCTGTCCAGCTTTTCTGAACTGTCTCTTTTGTATCAGAAGCTAATGCAGGAGTAGGTGTAGGAGAGGATTTTCATGTTCAGCCTGCATGCTAAACTCAGTGTTCTTTAACCCGACCCTATGTGGAAATAAGTGCTTTATGACGGTATGTAAGTGAGTCTCCAGACTGGTTTATTTGGCTTTTTAACTAATGCTGTGCTTTGAGTGGTGTAATGGTATGGTTTTAAATGGTAGATGGCCTTTATTTGTACAGCACCTTCTTACGGTTCTACAACCCCCCAAGGCGCTTTATAACACAATCAGTCATTCACCGATTCACACACACATCCACACACTAATGGGAATTAGCTGCAATGTAAGCTACAACTGCCCTGGGGCGCACTGACAGAGGTGTCTTGCCCAAGGACACAACAGCAGAATTCTCTGGTCGGAGCCGGGATCGAACCTGCAACCTTCCGATTTCTGGACAACCTGCTCCTGAGCTACTGCTGTCCCACAGGTTTTGATTTATTTTATATTGTTTGTCTATTTTGTGTAAAGTGCTTTATAAATAAACTGGAACAGGCAACCCCACAAGCTCAAATACGATTGGCTCTGGAACCAGGAAGTATGGAGGAGGGACATATTGTAAACAAAGACTAAATCCCTCTTTGGGCTTTTTAAAAGAAGAAAAATGGACAACTCTGGGAAGGAAATCTGTTTCTAAGTAACCTTCCTTCAAACAGGATTGAGGCATTAGACTGTTTTGTGAGTATTACCCCTTCTTTCCACCGGAGCCGTCAGCAGCACGTCTTGCTCGCATAAACTGCTGCTTGGCCCTTCCCACGAGACGCGAAGCAGCAGGGGAGCAGCTGTCACCGACAGAGCACGAAGTCACACGAATGACTTCGTCAGTAAACACAACAACAAGCAGGAGAAAACTACAACATGGCTCCAAAAGGTTTGTGTTTTATGTTCTGTCCATTTTATAATCGCTAATAAGGGCCTGAAAAACAAAGGAGACCGCTAGCTAGGTGATAACTTCTCACGGGACCGCACAGCTAGTAACTGTTTTTAAAGTAAAGCAACCGGAAGGCAGTACGTTTCTTTATTCCGAAAATCTCGGGAGCTTCGCTCCGTTTCCACGTCCGATTTCCTGTCTTTCCTTCCCCAAAAATGTCGAACTTGACCCGTTTCAGAGGCGTAGCACGTAGAAAATAGAACCGGCGCGTAAAGCCTGATTTATGCTTCTCCGTCTGCGTCAGTGCGGAGCACACGCAACGCCATTATCCGTGCTTGCGTAGGGATCCGGCAGGCACGCAAGTACGTACGGAGTCGAGCCCACTTTTTTAAACATCCGTCGAACGAGACAAATTACGCAAGCTTGTGATTGGTCAGGACGCCGCTGTTGTTTACAGCGCCGCCATTGCAAAGAGAGCCGAGGATAACTAGCGGCAGACACGGAGAAGCTTGAAGAATAATGATGAAAAAACTCTAAAAATATGAACGTTTCATCCTCCCGTGACTGGAGGAGTGAAAAGATGCGCAGCAAGCGTTTTATTTGTGGACAGAAATGACAGGAAATATGGGTTTAGCGGTGGCGAGCGCATGAAGCGGTGGGAGAATGAGAGACAAATATGTCCGTGTTAAAAGTCTCTTATATACACAAAAAACACAACATAAACACACGATCTTGGACTGATACATGACAGGATACCACAAAACAGCGCTACGCCCTCTGTGGTCCTGCCGGGCAATTGCTTTGCAACACTCTCCAGGAGACGGAGAAGTAAAAGAGCAAAACGCTTCCGTCAATCCGCGCGTGTCTGTCCCTTGCGGAGCTGACGGAGAAGCATAAATCAGGCTTAAGGGCCACGACATGGTGCTCCTGAGACGCGGCCGACTCGCGCTGCTGACGGCTCGAGTGGAAAAGGTTCTGTTGACCACAGCGGTTCCTATCAGCAGCTATGACGTGCTGCTGCAGTAACGTGCTGCTGATGGCTCCGGTGGAAAGCCGGGGTTACAGTGGAAAGTCCCTCATCTTAAAAAGTTTGGACACATCTTTTGAAATTTTTTCGGCTTTTTTTTTTTTTCAAATTTTTTCTAATTGTGCCAGCTTGCTTTAGATTCCTTTTTCCTGTTGATAAACACAATCATTGTTTGATACGAAACTTTTAGGTGTGACAAGATAAACTGAACCCGTAAACAGACAAATACCTTTCCACTGTATTTTTCTAGCAATGAAGAATTTTTTTTACATCTGTTTCTTTCAGCTGCTGTCGTAATATCCGCACCTACATCCGTAATATCTCCACCTTTCCTGTTGCGTCGACCCTTCAGTGAGTGAAGCATCTTTCATGCCATCCTAGGATCACAAAGCTGGGTGTGATTCAGTCTCTGATGGTTAATTGCAGGGAAAACAGAGCTGGAACTTGGCAGCAGAGGTGAAATGAGGTGCAGACGTGAAATTTGAGGCAGAGAAAAAGTTATGTTGAACCAGAAATGTTAATCAAACTCTTGTGGCCTCCCAAAACCCTTCCTCACCACTCTGATTAAATAGTCATGTTGTGTACTCGGAGGAAGAAGAGCGTACAGCAAATTCTCCTTTTAAAAGCCAGTTAAATATCTCTCAAATAATAACTTGAGGCCAGTTGCTAATAAATGACCCAAAACACACTCAGGTGGAGGAAATTACCTGCAGTCAAAGTTTGATAAATGCTCTGAGAAGAAGAGTCATTTAAATTCACTTCTGCTCTTTTTTTATTTTCCTGACTGATGTCAGTTTAACATCAACAAGACTCGACACTTAAAAGACTTTAACGTCTCACGTGAGAAATTTGGAAGACTGTTACGTTTGAACTCATTCATTTTTAAAAATGTTCTACTGCAAATATAAGACTAGCCGTGTGATCATCAGCCCAGTCCTCGATTCCATTTATTATTATTATAATTATTATTATCATTATTATATAAAAGATCATTTCCTCTTCTTCTTCTTCGTCTGAGCAATAACAGCGATGCATTCTGAAGCTATACTTTCAAAGACACGTGCCATGCACTTCGTAACGAGCACCAGACCTGGTGCGGCTGTAGAGCTGCAGAGCAAACACCAGCGCAGCAAACAGACATGCACAGATGGCACAGAGGAAGAAAAAAGGCTGAATTCTCTGAGCTGACTGACGGCATTTGGCAGTGGTTAGGGCATCTTGGGGAAAAAGGTATAAGGTTCTCACTTTTAATGAATTTGAATTTGACGTTTCAACAGTAGAAGTGCTTTTTGTGATCAGCCCTTCCAGTGATGCCGGCTAATAGGATATAAATGGGGCAGCAGTAGCTCAACAGGTTGAGCGGGTTGTCCAGTAATCGGAAGGTTGCAGGTTCAATCCCGGCTCTGGACGGAGAATTCTGCTGTTGTGTAGCCTCGCCTCTGTCAGGGCAGCGTAGCTCATCACCATCAGTGTGTGAATATGTGTGAATGGATGAATGTTACACTGTAGTGTAAAGCCTGTATTTGAAATGGTAAATGGCCTGTATTAGATATGGCGCCTTCTAGAGTCCTGAAACCCCTCAAGGCGTCTCACAACACAATCAGTCATTCACAATCACACATTCACACACTGGTGGGGGATGAGCTACAATGTAGCCACAGCTGCCCTGGGGCGCACTGACAGTGGCGAGGCTGCCGAGTACTGGTGCCACAGGTCCCTCAGACCACCACCAGCAGATAACGTGGGTTAAGTGTCTTGCCCAAGGACACAACGACAGTGACAGACTGAGCAGGGCTCGAACCTGCAACCTTCCGATTATGGGGCAAGCTCTTAACTCCTGTGCCACCGTCGCTCTTTGGAGTTCTTTCTCTGAGAGGCGCTATACAAGTTTATCATTTACTATAGATAAACTTGTAAAAATCCTCTTTACAGTACTTATACCTTTTGCCCAGAGACATTGTTGGCGCCGATACAAGTAAGTTATGTTTTTGCACTTTTTAAATCGTGCATAATTTCAAATAATTGCTACACGTTGCTAGCCTAGAAATGTAGACAGTCAAGAGCCAAACCTATATGGTTTTGCTCTGCATGTGTGCATGCTCTGCACAGTCTTGCTCCTTGCTGTTTACAGCACTGAATCCGCTTGGTGGCGAAATATACTGAGACAGAGCAGAAGAACTAAGATGACGTTAACACTTTTGAAACAGTTTTGGCATCAACTGTGGACTATTTAGACTTGTGCTTTTCTCTGAGTCAAGAGCAGACAGTTGCTTAAAGCTTTTATGGTGAATCTGCCAAACAAGCTCGGTTTTGAATACAAACACGGTCACATGACACCCACCCCTCCCTTCAGTTCCCTGAGACACGTCTAACAGAACCGGAAACCCGCTTCTGTCGGAGGAAACCAGAGAGCGCCGTTTTCTATGTCCAAACATCTTTTGTTGTTCATGACTTTAAATGGTGTTTTTCTTTTTGGGACTCTGGTAGTTTGTCCAAAAGTTGAAGTTCAATTCAATTCACTTTTTTATACAGCACCAAATCACAACAAGAGTCATCTAAAGGCACTTCTTAAAGTAAATTATTACAGTTGAGTGTTCTCAGTGTTCTGTTGCTAAATACATAATTGCGTAGTGAATGGAAGACCAACAAGCGTTTGGTCCAATCGTTGCTCTCAGTCTGAAATGTGTTATTGACGGAGGTTTTTAGACACATGCGAGACAATATAGACAGAGCTAATGACCCTTTGCACGTGACGTCACACCACTCGTGACCGCCCCCTTCCCCATGATGGATGGCAAAAAGACCGTTTACACGCATAGAAACTCCAGTGAAGGTAGTCAAAGCAAGCCAGTTTATAGCCTTTTATTGCTTTTATTTAGTTGATTTGACAGTAAAATGGTTTAGCTTGCTGCGTGGTTGGCTGCACTAAGAGACAAGGATGTAAACTCAACTCGTTTTTTCTTTTTAATAACTTTGATGGAGTCTGAGGACAGAGATGAACTGCAGCGTTTACATGCTTTTGCCGTCCACCATGGTGAACCCACGTGGTTAGGTGACGTCGGTTTAAAGGGTCAAAACTGTTAGAACGTTGTTAAGAGGCATGCAAAATAATGTAAGCTAATTTGTTTTTCCAAATTTGTCCTTTATTTAGAAAAATGATTTATTTGCGTCTTCTCTGACAGTGTATGGCAGACTGCCCCGTTGACTGACATCCGTAGCGGGGAGTACACCACGTTGTTCGCTGTCCATTAGCGTGCAGAGACAGTTTGAAAGACCACCGTAGATTCCATCCCACGACTGAGCTTTCCTCATGAGTTGTGGCCAGATTATTTATTCACATAAATAGGATGGTTTGCTAGGCTAGCACATTGCGACTAAATTGTAAATGACCTTTTTTATACAGTGCCTTCTAGGGTTCTACAACCCCCCAAAGTGCTTTACAACTAACCAGCCATTCACTCATGCACATACACATTCACAATTTGGTGGTGATGAGCTACAGTGGAGCCAAAGTTGGCCAGAGCCCTCCAATAGAAGCGAGGCTGCCGAACACAGACGGACTATGGTAGAAAGCCTCAACATTTCCACAGAAATTTTAATTTTCTTTGTTGAAATCATTGAAAAGTTGGCAGTGACATAAAACCAATGAAGCTGTGCAGCAGTGAACCAACAATTTGGGGCAAATGGGGGCTGATGCACATTTTCGGGTGGCACACCATATCGGCCCCTGTGGTAACTCTGGGAGTGTTTATCATGGAGCTGTGCATTTGCATTAGCCTGGCAAGCCAGACTAAATAAATGTATTGACGGCTCTCGGTTGTGGGGCGGGTTCCACCGTTGTCTTTCAAATGATCTCCGCATGCTACTGGACAATGAATGTGACATACTCACCGCAACAGCTATCGGTAAATGAGGCGGTCCGCAATTGAAGAAGGAGAAAACACATCATTTTTTCTAAAAAAAAAAAAGCACTTAAATACATCTATCTGCTCCTGATTCTAATGAAGCCCAAGTTCTAATAGTCCAAAATTAATATAAAAGCCGTTTCAAACAAGCTGTCGCCATCTTGTTTCACTCTGTTGCATCATCCCACCCACCAGGCATATAGAGTGCCCTGATTGGCCCACAAAGCGGATAAAGCTCTGTGATTTGTTTACTAAGCAGCTAGAGCACTATGATTGGCCCACCATTATGGACCAATCACAACTCTTTATGTGTTTGAAACCCCTCTAGAGAGCTGTGATTGGCTAGCCAGAATGCTGTAAGGGGCATCAGAGGTTCCAGTGGAACGTTCCTAGGCCAAACATTGTAAAGCAAAAATTTGGTCTTGTTCACTAGGCTACATTTGCATTGCTCCTTCATTCTTTTTCATTAAAAACAAGAAACCTATGCATTCAACACATTTACCTCAAGAAACAGTGGTGGTCAACAGTTTTCCAGGTCTGGCCATATCCCCCCTAGACACCCCATGGGGGCGCCACTGTTGGCAGTAAATGAAAATCATTACCAATAATTACAGATCACATATGTTGATATTTTCATGATCTGAATAGAACAGCCATAAAGAGTTATACAACTTTGGTATGAAAGGCCAAATTAATTTAATAAAAGTTGTTGCAAAGTTGGTGGCTGACAGACTGAGTGTCCTTGCAATATTTTGCTTACATGTTTTTAAATAATTTCTTTATACATTTATTCAGATATTAATGTAAAACACAGCTAACCACTATAACTGAAATAAAACTGGCACAGGTGTAATTGCAGCTAAGTTAAATTTGCGCTGGTGTTTACAAACTCTATTGGGATTAAAATTTTACAATAATTTTTGCTGTTTTTGTTTATTTTCTGTTTGGCCATGTACGCGTATATTTTACCTTGATTATTATATGCAAGAACACAATTTCTAAGCCTAACCCAAATTTACAGGAAGCAGCGTCCTGACCAATCAGAAGCTTGCGGTCTCCGTTTCCTTCGACAGATGGTTGAAAATTGAGGCATGTCTCCGTCGTCGCCATCTGCGAGCCTGTCGGAGAGCTCTTGCTCTGACGCATACTGGCGTTGCGTGTCTCCGTCCCAACGCAGACGGAGAAGTATAAATTAGGCTTAAGACCTCACCAACAACGCTTTACAAGTAAACATTCTAATACAGTTCAGTTCATTAAGTAAAAAGCTTCCTATATAAGGAACCCAGCAGGTTGCATCGAGTCACTGACTCGTGTCAAAGTCTTTACAGAGCAAGCATGTAGCGACAATGGAGAGTAACACGCCCTTTTAACAGGAAAAAACCTCCAGAGGATCCTGGACTCCTTTTTGTCACAGGAAATGAGTGAAGAGGTAATTATGTAAAAAAAAAAAAAAAAGTTTATAAATGGTGAAAGTTTTGTGACCATTTCTTACAAATCAGTAAGTGCATTTTTGTCTTCAGGGCTACTGTAGAAGGAAACATGGCGTCTTATATGGCGTCGCCCAGAGACTTGGGCCCACTCCCGTGTTTTAGACACAATTTTTATGGTTATATGTTACAAAGCCGCCAATGTTTTTCAACAACTGGGCATTATTTTATTTATTTTCAACAGCATTTTGATGGATGTTTCCAGAGATTAACTGTAAAAACTACACACTGTCTCTTTAAAGCAGCTAAAAGTGATACTTATACATGTTCACTCTGTTCTCTCACTCAAGATCCAGAAAGCAAACCTTCCCATTAAAATAAGGCACCAAGCTTTATATTCCAATGAATTCACATTTATTAGAAACTGGTGGCACATATGCAGAGATCCATCCTAATCAAGCTGCCTGAAGATGGAGCCTTTTATTGCTGCAGACTTGTTGCAGCGCCGCTGCCCGTCGAAGGGAACTTGCAGACAATGACTCCAGGTGCAACAGTTGACTCACTCATCCTCTAATGATGCCAGCCCACACAACCAGTTGCCATTCCCAGGGCATGAAATACTGGCATTTTGTCAAAGACCATGTCTTCTCTGCAACACAGAAATGCATAAAACAAATTGTCAATATCCTCCCCCCTGAAAAATCGACAAGTCTTGTTTTCAGGGAAGGAAATGTCTTCATTAATAAGAGCCCAGGATGATTCTAATGGTGTGGTGAGACTGCAAGGTAAGCACGAGTCCATGCTTTTTATCATTTGAAAAAATATCAGAAAACATTCATTCAATCATTTTGAAAACTCAAAAAAAACAAAATGAGTCTGAGAAGTTTTTTTTTTGTGCATAAATCTTCTGATGCAGTGACGTTTTCAACCAGACGTCACGCATTTGGATTTCTGCTGTGACACATCAGACCCTTGACTGCTCAAAACAGAGTTGCATTTAAATAAAGCAAAAAACTGTATAAATATTCCTTGATTAATCAGCTCCTAATTATCGTTCTGCAGTCATGGAAGACCTTTTTTGTCGACGATAAAAAGTCAGCCTGTTTACGTGCCCTCCTATCATTCTAGACTATGACTCATTTCTAAGCCTCACTGCAGAGAGTTATATGTGACGAGAATACGTATCAAGGCAACAATCCTAAACTTGTTTCCACACTTCATCGTGTTGTAAATCAGCAGGAGCACATAACGTTTCCTTTTAATAAGTGGAGTAAATTAACAGTTGCTGATACGCTCTGGTTCGTTTTGCCACTCTGCATTACAGAGTGATGCAGATGCACCGTTTGCAAAATAATCTACATTTTCTGACTCTAACAGTGTGTTGAGATTTCACTGTTGAATTGCAAATATGCAGGGGAAAAAAGCATCTAGTGATTGCATATTAACAATGCAAATAGTCTTGTGGGGTTATTACTGTGGGGAGGTGAAAGCTGCCTGTTTATTCAAAGCAGAATAAGAATTTTGGTATATTTTGCAGCCTGAAAGTTGCTCAGTTATTGAGTGTGTTTTGAAGGGGAGGGGAAGTGATAGCTGACCAACTGAAATAACTTGTTTGACGTCATGACTTTATTTTTAGAAGGTAATATATGGGTGTGGAAGTGCCTTTTCGTGTTAGAATCAAAATACAAACACATAACATACACACACCGATGCACCCAAGCGCACATGAACAGATAATTCTGTGTGTGTGTGTGTGTGTGTGTGTGTGTGTGTGTGTGTGTGTGTGTGTGTGTGTGTGTGTGTGTGTGTGTGTGTGTGTGTGTGTGTGTGTGTGTGTGTGTGTGTGTTCCTCCTAATGCCGTAGACGTACACCTGCTGATGAGCAGCACACATGTGTGCAGGCTGCAATACCTAAAAGGGGCGGCTATGTTTATGTGAGCTATCGGCACAATAGGACTTTCAGAAACTCCAACTGCATTAGAGATGTAAGGTCCTCAGGTTTATTTCTGGCTCTCAGCAGCAGTGTCCTCACAATGGGTGAAAGCATTAACTGGGATTAGCTTGTTGACTCCTGGTTTGTCGCTGACATCCAAACCTCAGAGCCACATGTGCAATTTAACGTCCCTGAGCTGTTCACATAAAGCATGTGCTGATCGGGATGCTCTGAAAGTATTTGTAGGAAGAAGTTCAGTGAGAAACATGGAGACAGACAGGCAACAAATTCAGAGTATAGATGGTAAATACAATGTTTTAGGTTGTTACAGGTTCTTTAAGGTTTTTCCACAGAAAAACTGTCTTTAGCTTGGCCCGATTCCCTTTCCAGCTGTTTCATGCTGTCGCAGACCTTAGCTGGCTTTAGAAAATGAATAAAAACCTGACATTTGATCTGGGTATCTGGGATTTGCACCGCCCCCAACAGCGGTGTTCAGTTCCTTCCCGTTTGAACCAATGACTGTAAAGAAAAGATGGATAAACCCCACCCATAGCTTTCTGTGGGACATTTTTGAAGCCAAATGGGTGGTTCCGATCACAGCCATCTTGGCCGTGTCACACGTCTCATCTCGCGCAGACAATCCAAAAATGGGAAAAGAGGTGGAGCAAATGACTGACACCCATAAACTCTGAACCAATGTAGCTATGAGCTAACCCGAAGCTACATGGAACTTGGAGCCAATAGGGGGTAGCTACGATCTACCTGAGCAAACCCGGAGCTAATCCCAAGCTAACAGAGGAGCTTAAAGTCAGAAAACAGAGATTGAGCAACTCAAAAGTGAAGCACGCATAAACTCAAAGTGCTTCTGTGGGCTCCCTCAGAGCTCCACAGGCAGTTAGGACGACTACAGCTTTGCATAAGATCCAGTCAAAGCCAGGGGCCGCATGGCTAAGCTGCCCCAGGCGGCGGGAGCAGCCGGCCGCCTGCATCTAGCAGCTGTTGCATATTTTACTTTCATTATGTTTTATATCACAGCAATAAGGGGACCTCGTGACGTCTTTATTTATGAATGAAAAAAATATTTTATTCATTCTCCACACTTCATTAATACCACTCTGTGTTGCTGTGAGAAAGATGGGTGGGAGGTCACAGAAAGGTCAAGTAATGAATTAGAAAAATACACACACACACACACACACACACACACACACACACACACACACACACACACAGTCTGTCCATGTTTTGTACGCCTCAACACCGACCCTTTGGCAAATAAACTCTGTAGCATAAACTTCACAACTGACAGGTGTCACTGGTGAGGGAGGTGTCTGCAAGTCCACATGAAATGATTCCCATTTCCAAGGAGGGGCGACCTACAGGACCTGAGAGGAACTTCAAAATGGATCTTAAAACTAAAAAACAGTGTTCTAGTAGCAAGATTCAGGCTACCTTTCACTAAGCAGTAAAACTAAAGTTGTTTAAAACATATCCACATCGTTATAAAGGTGAATTGTTTCATTTTTAAAGACCAGAGAAACCATTTTTCCTTTTTATTTCTGAGAATGATCTGGGTTCAACATGCGGGCTGAACGTGAAAATAGTCTCCTACCCCTATTTCCTGCATTAGCTTCTGATAGAAAATAGACGGTGAATTGCTCGGTTCAGAAAATCCTGACAGATCTACGTCACACTGTCACTTAATTTTCATGGACTCACCCATCTTGACTCACGACAGGGAAGGCTGCTGTTGTTTTAGCCTCCAGGAAACAGCAGAGGACACCTTAAATTGTAGAAGCTAAGTGTTAGCATTAGCAGCTCCACCACATGGCAGAACTCCTCCAGGCTTCTGTTATTTGTGCAGATAAAACATCCACGTTGCAGAGCAAACAGTTTCAGTAGTGGAGTTGTGGTGCTGTTAGCCAATCCGAGGCGAGATGTCCAACTATCAGGATATAAGACTCCAAACTCTTAGTTCTAGTTACAACATTTGAATCAATATCCTAGATGGGCTTCCATGGGTTGACCAAGTTCAGCCTTTAAAGTAAAGAAAATGAGTTCTGCCACCTGGGTAAACTTGGAGTATAGTTGCTGGTCCTTATCCAAAGGTGTCAGCTGAGGTGGTCCAGACGTGTGATTTATGTGCTTCTTAGTCACCCTGGATTTCCGAGCATGCCCCGTTAGGAGGACACCATGGGGAAGACCATAACTCCCTTGGAGGGATTATACATCCTCTCTAGCCCGCTGCCTCGGGATATCCCAGTAGAGGATGGATGGATGGCGAACAAACAGTGGTAGTAAGAGGTGGACAGTAATATGATTCGTAGAAAGAAAAATCAGTTAAACAGTTTAACTTGATCAGCCTTCCCTCACATCAACATCCTGTTAAACCAAATTGTAATTTTTTGGTTGATTTCATGTGATGTGCTTCACTCAACTCAAGCTGTTGCAGATTTAGTGGAAATATTTAATTGACATATTTTATCTGTTGTCTTTAGCCCCAGAGTCATCTGTTTAAATCTAGTTTTGACAAAACTTTGAGGGATCTGTGATGTTCTTCGTGTACTCCTAGAGTCATCATAATAGTAACATGCTCAAAAAGGCATCCAGGGGTATCTTGGGAGGTGCAAAGGCTAAAGGCCACGGTGCAGCAACGGCAAAGACAGAGCTGAGGTCAGCTAAGGTCAGGATGCAAAGGGAGAAAACACAGTTGGCAAGTTAATGAAACAAGCTTTCAGATTCAGTGGTCAATAAAGTGTTGCTTATTTCTGAATAGTTGCTTAATTCAGTAAGAAATATAATCTCTGTTCTAAAAGAGTCTGTGCTGCTACTGCAGCAAGCGCTCTGGTTTTTAGCAAACATGATTATGAGGAGCTTCATAGAAGCAGAAGTCTCCTCTTACATCGAGTCAGTCCTAAACTTAAGTGTCTGAGTTCTGGATTTTTACAGGAAATCACAACAAAAACATAATAAATCTCTAAATGTACTAAAGGACAGCCAAACAATGATGTGTAAAATCCTAAATCAGCGGTCCTCAATAGGCGCCTCTTTGAGGCCTCCGACCCCCCCCCCCCCCCCCCCCCCCCCGACCCACCCCGCAAAGACATAAAAAATACCCAGTTGTTGAAAAATATTGGTGGTTTCATAACATATAACCATAAAAATCTGCTCTGAAATACATAAAGCGGGTCTAAGTATCACGGCGACGCCATTTTGGATGCCATGTTTCCTTCTACGGAAGTCTGTGAGGAAAAAATGCTTTTACTGATTTGTAACAAATGGTTACAAAACTTCCACCATTAACCCTCTGGAGAAAGGCGTTGCAGATTTGCAACAGTTAAAACCTACCTACCTACCTTATATGAATTAGAAAAAAAATTAACCTGCAATTTGCTCTTTAACAAAAATGGTTGCTTTACACATTTACCTCTTTACTCATTGCCAGCGATGAAAGGGAATCTCATGTTCTTGTTATTTTGTTGGAGGTTGCACTCCCAGGGATTTTGACCCTAATGGCTATCCGTTGGTAAGGTCTTACCTGAACACTAAAATATTGCTTCATTGCAGTGATTTAGGTATGTACTGCCCCCTATCACCAGGGTAACTACACACTGCCACTTTAAATAAAATCCTAATCTCTCAGTCTAACTGGTTGTTCTTAGATTTTAACACTCTCAAACCAGAAAACCTGCAAATCTGACTATGTGTATGTCAAACACACCCACATCACCCCGCTTCTCCTCCAGCTTCATTGGTTGCCAGTCAACTTCAGGGTTCATTTCAAGATCCTGGTTCTGGTCTATAGGGCCTTACATGGACACGCACCATCATGCATTGGTGATCTTCTTAGTCCCCACACCCCCAGCAGGTCCCTGAGGTCCAGTGATCAAAGCCTACTGGTTGTGCAGCACCAGGCTAAAGACCAAAGGTGACAGATCATTTGCTGCTGTGGCCCCCAGACTCTGGAACTCTCTCCCCCTGAGCCTGAGATCAGTGGACTCAGTGGTCTCCTTTAAAAAGCAGCTGAAGACTCACTTCTTCAAGCTGGCTTTGGTGTGACCTTCATCACCCTCTCCTTGTTCTGCTCTCCCGACCTATTCCACCTTCCTCAGGATCCACTGATTTCCCTCTTGTCACATTGGAGGTTCGTAGGACCCAAAATGCAGTAACCCAGGATGACACGAGGCAGAAGTGGAGAATAAGGTAAAATCCTTTTATTTAGGATGAATGAAGCAAAAATATATCCAATTGGGGCTGGAGCCAAAAAACCAAAATATCCAAAAGGCCTGAGCAGGAGATCAAAAACACTTGAGACTAAGAGACAGTGGAAGCCAGGAAACACTAGAGAAAGCACGAAAAGACTGACAGAATAAATCACAACAATGGACCGACACCAAACAGAGACAAGACAGGGCTTAAATACACAGGGAGAACAATTAAGGAAACAGGAAGCAGGTGAGTGGAGTGAGGGCTGGAGAGAAGGCAGGTAATATCAATTATCTAAATGGGGAAACAGAACCAGTGGAGGGCAGCTAACCTAAAACACAAAACTAAACAACAATTATCTAAATGGGGAAACAGAACCAGTGGAAGGCAGATAAACCTAAAACACCAATCTGAACCTAAGACTAAGGGAAGGACTCACACACACATACACATACTGACATATACTGAGCTGGGGAACAAGAGGCTGGAGCCACAACTGGAGGGGCTGAGGATGACTGGATAACACAGGACCTGGGAGGAATGATTTTAAAGGGCTACAACATAAGACACATAACAGAGACGCAGACAAAGGTTACATGAGGGCGCTAAGAGAACACAAAAGGGATTCTAGAGAGGGATGGAGAAACATCAGGAGACACATGAAGGAAGACGCAGACCATGACACCTCTTTCCTATTCACTCTCTCTCTTTCTTTACATTTTTAATCACAATTGTCTATTTTTTGCTCATTTAAAATATATTTTAATCATTTTCTAAATTATTTTTTTACATTTTTACATTTTTTGTTTTTGTGAAGCGCCTCGTGATTTTTTTTCTTGAGAGGCGCCATAGAAAAGATCTCTTCTTCTTCTTTTCTTTTTCTTTTTCTTCTTCTTCTTCTTCGTCAGTAAATCTCTGGGCTGTGGGTGTTTTAAGCAAGTCCAAAAAACAGTTAACTTTTCTTTGGAAATTTTTTTTGAATGCTCAAAATCCCAGCGATGCATTGGTGAGGACACGCTGTGGAGAGGGAAAGGCAAGGCAGCTTTTTTTTGTGTAGCACATTTCATACACAGAAAAACTTCACAAGCATTCTCAAAACTTACCAGAACATTTCATTTGTCCCATGCAACTGAGACCTCCTGGACTTGGCCAGACATGTTTAAAGTCCCATTAGTTGTCACACACACTGATGTGTGGGAAATTTGTTGTCCGCATTTGACCCACCCCATGGGGGGAGCAGTGAGTTGCAGACACATCCACGCTCAGGAACCAGTTGGTGGATTAACCCCCCAATACAGCGTGTCAAGCAGGGAGGCATTGGGTCCCATTTTTTCAGTCTTTGGTATGACCCTGATCTCCCAGTCTCAGGGCGGACATGCTACCACTGGGCCACTGAGCTGGTTTGAGATTTTTTCAGACAGATGAGCTCTAACTAGTCTGAGTGCCTCAGGTTAAAAAGTGATTTTAAAACAGCTCTATTATTAACATTCTAATACCAATTTATGCTAATTGTGGAAAATACTAAAAATAATGCCAGTATGAGTTAACAACAGCTAAAAAAAGCCTCAGTATTCTGGGACTTTCCAGAGCAGCCGAAAGTATTCAGACCCCTGTCCATTTTCACTCTTTGTTATATTGCAGCCATTTTGCTAAAATCAATTAAATTCATCTTTTTCCTCATTAATGTACACACAGAACCCCATATTGACAGAAAAACAACAACATTTTTAAATTTCTGCAAAAAAAGACAAACTGAAAATCACATGGTCCTAAGTATTCAGACCCTTTGCTGTGACAATCATTTAACTCAGGTGCTTTCCATTTCTTCATTGGAGTCCAGCTGTGTTTGATTATACTAATTGGACTTGATTAGGAAAGCCACACACTTGTCTATATAAGACCTTACAGCTCACAATGCGTGTCAGAGCAAAGGAGAATCAGGAGGTCAAAGGAACAGCCTGAAGAGCTCAGAGACAGAATTGTGGCAAGGCACAGATCTGCGGTTGAGTACAGCGATATCCTGGACAAGAACATTCTCCAGAGTGCTCGGGACCTCAGACTGGGCCGAAGGTTTAGCTTCCAACATGACAATGACCCTAAGCAAACAGATAAAATAACAAAGGAGTAGTTTCACAGCAACTCTGTGACTGTTCTTGAATGGCCCAGCCAGAGCCCTGACTTAAACCCAAACGAGCATCTCTGGAGAGACCTAAAAATGGCCGTCCACCTACGTTCACCATCCAACCTGACAGACCAGAGAGGATCTGCAAGGAGGAGTGGGAGAGGATCCCCAAATCCAGGTGTAAGAAACTTGTTGCATCTTTGCCAAGAAGACTCAGCAAATGGCTGCAACATACTCCTCCTTGAACCGTCACCTTATCGTGGTGGAGGAGTTTGAGTGCCCTAATGATCCTAGGAGCTATGTTGTCTGGGGCACTTTTGTGCCCCTGGTAGGATCTCCCATGACAAATGGGTCTTAGGTGAAGGGTGAGACAAAGAACGGTTCAGAAGATCTTTCATGGATGTAAAAACAAAGAGTCGGAGTACCCGGCCTGGAGGGTTACCGGGGTCCCACCCTGGAACCAGGCCTGGGGTCGGGGCCCATGAGCGAGTGCCTAGTGGTCGGGCTTTCGCCCATGGGGCCCGGCTGGGCCCAGCCCGAACCGGATACATGGGTTCATCCAACTGTGGACCCACCACCCGGAAACGACCAGTCAGGGAACACCAACCCATCCGCATCAACGGGGTCGAGGTCGAAAGGGTCAGCAGCTTCAAGTTCCTTGGAGTCAACATCACTGAGGACTTCTCCTGGACCCTTCACACAGACACTACTATCAGGAAAGCTCGCCAGCGGCTTTACTTCCTGAGGAGGCTGAGGAAGTTTGGCGTGAGCGCCTGCTTCATCTCAAATTTCTACAGGTGTGCAATTGAGAGCTTGCTGACGAGCTGCATCACAGTGTGGTACGGAAGCTGCTCTGCCAGCAGCCGTAAATCACTACAGAGGGTGGTGAAAGCAGCAGAGCACATCACTGGCATGAGGCTTCCTGCCATTCAGGACATTTATCTCCAACGATGCCTCCGGAAAGCACACAGCATCATCAAGGACCACAGCCACCCGGCACATCAGCTGTTCTCCTTGTTACCATCTGGCAGACGTTACAGGAGTCTGTCTGCTCGGACTACAAGACTTAAAAACAGTTTCTATCATCAAGCCATACGACACCTCAACCACAACACCTAAACACACACAACACAGGACTCAGAAGCTACCCTGCAGCTTCACAAGTACTATATTTAATCCGTACTGGTCACTTCACTTTATTGTTATTGTAATTTATATCCAAAGTGCAACACTGTAATCTATATGCTGCATAATTTATATCCTGCAATACTGTAATTTATATCTAAAGTGCAATACTGTAATTTTCTGCAGCTCATTCCTGTGCAATATCCCATCTGCCCTCCCGTCATATTTCTTTTCAGGATTTTCTTTATTGACACATATATATTTAGTCATCTTTTCCCTTTTACCATGTCTCTCTAATATTTTGCTCCTTACTATATTTTTTTGCTTTATTTTATTATATTTTTATTATATTTTATTATATTTTCTCCTGTATCATGTTGCTGAGAGACCGCTGCTCGTCATACACGTTTCATTGCAATGTTGACCCTGTGCTAACTTGCATATGACAAATGACAAATGACAAATAAACTAAAACTGAACTGAACTGAACACCACCCGCAGGAGGAACATGAAGGGTCAGGTGCAGTGTGGATCGGGTAGTAGACCAAGGCGGGAGCCTTGGCGGTTCGATCCCCGGACAAGAAAACTGGTTATTGGGACATGGAATGTCACCTCGCTGGCGGGGAAGGAGCAGGAGCTTGTGGCAGAGGTTGAGCAGTACCGGATAGATATAGTCGGACTCACCTCGACACATAGCATTGGCTCTGGAACCCAAGTTCTTGAGAGGGGTTGGACACTCTCCTTTGCTAGAGTTGCTCTGGGTGAGAGGCGGAGGGCTGGGGTTGGCTTTTTGTTATCCCCAATACTATCTGCCTGTGTGTTGGGGTTTACCCCGGGGGACGAGAGGGTAGCTTTCCTGCACCTTCGGGTCGGGGAACGGGTCCTGGCTGTTGTTTGTGCTTATGGGCCAAATGTCAGTTCAGATTACCCACCCTTTCTGGAGTCCCTGGGATGAGTGATAGATAGTGCTCCATCAGGGGACTCCATTGTCCTGCTGGGGGACTTCAATGCTCACGTGGGCAATGATAGCATGACCTGGAGGGGTGTGATTGGGAGGAACGGCCCGCCTGATCTGAACTCAAGTGGTGTTTCATTATTGGACTTCTGTGCAAGCCGCAGTTTGGCCATAACGAACGCCATGTTCGAACATAAGGATGCCCATTGGTACACTTGGTACCAGGGCAGCCTAGATCGCAGGTCGATGACAGACTTTGTAGTTGTATCATCTGACCTGCGGCTGTATGTTTTGGACACCCGAGTGAAGAGAGGAGCGGAGCTGTCAACTGATCACCACCTGGTGGTGAGTTGGATCAGATGGCAGGGGAAGATGCCGCGTAGACCTGGCAGACCCAAACACATAGTGAGGGTCTGCTGGGAACGCTAGGCAGAAGAACCTGTCAAGACTGTCTTCAACTCGTACCTCCGGCAGAGCTTTGACCACGTCCCGAGAGCAGTGGAGGACATCGACTCCGAGTGGGCCTTGTTCCACTCTGTGATTGTTGAGGTGGCTGTTGCTAGCTGTGGTGGCAAGGTGGCCGGTGCCAGTCATGGTGGCAACCCCCGTACCCGCTGGTGGACACCAGAGGTTCAAGGTGCCGTCAGGCTGAAGAAGGAGGCCTACAGGGCATGGCTGGTCTGTGGGTCTCCGGAGGCAGCAGACGGGTACCGGATGGCCAAGTGGGGTGCAGCAGTGGCAGTTGCCAAGGCAAAATCTCAGGCGTGGGAGGAGTTTGGTGAGGCCATGGAGAAAGACTATTGATCTGCGCCGAAGAGGTTCTGACAAACTGTCTGGCACCTCAGGAGAGGGAGGCAGCAACTCACTCACACTGTTTACAGTAGGGATGGGGAGCTGCTGACGTCAACTGGGGCTATAGTTGGGCGGTGGAAGGAATACTTTGAGGAGCTCCTCAATCCCACCTATGAACATTCCGAGGAGGAACCAGAGCCGGGAGATCTGGGGATGGACTGTCCAATCTCTGGGGCAGAAGTTGCTGAGGTAGTCAAACAACTACACAGCAGTGGAGCCCCGGGGGTGGATGAGATTCGTCCTGGTATCTCAAGGCTACGGAAGTGGTAGGGCTGTCGTGGTTGACATGTCTCTGCAACATTGCATGGTCATTGGGGGCAGTTCCTGTGGAGTGGCAGACCGGGGTGGTGGTCTCCATCTTTAAGAAGGGTGACCGGAGGGTGTGTTCCAACTATAGGGGGATCACACCCATCAGCCTCCCTGGGAAGGTCTACTTCAAGGCACTGGAGAGGAGGGTCCGGTCAATAGTTGAATCTCAGATTGAGGAGGAGCAATGTGGTTTTTGTCCCGGCCGTGGAACTGTGGACCAGCTCTATACCCTTGCAAGGGTGATCAAAGTCAAGTCAAAGTCATTTATTGTCATTTCTAACACAAATGCAGGACATACAGAGAAACAAAATTGAGTTTCAGTGCACACAATTCAAACATCAGACTTACATGGGTAAGACACATGACAAGAATTGGTGACTGCGGTCATTCGCAACATGAGTCGCGCTACCTTAATAGATTGATGAAAAGGGTGTTACATGAGGATAATTGGGGGTAAGGTTAAAAAAAAGGCATAGCAGAGTTAGACCCAGCGGGGAGTAACTCTATTATATAGAAAAAGACTCCTCAACATAGAAGCACAAACAGCACAGATACAAAACATCAGAGACCGATGGGGGAGGCGGGGTTGGGCGAGATCCTGAAGCCTCCAATGGGAGCTGCCACTGCAGTGCATCGACCAGCTGCAGACCAACAGGTGGGAGGGGGAGATAAGGAACAGAGAGCACATTGAGTTTCCCGCAAACGTCTCAATCTGAAGGAAGAGGGTGAAGGTTGGGACACAGCATCTGTCAGCATTTCTCCTTTCGTGGGGGTGTGTTGAGGCAGCCTTGAGAGGCTGATGGAGGGGGCATGGGAGTTTGCCCAACCAATCCACATGTGTCTTGTGGATTTGGTGAAGGCTTATGACCGTGTCCCCAGGGGCACCCTGTGGGGGACGCTCCAGGAGTATGGGGTGGGTGGCCTTTTGTTAAGGGCCATTCAGTCCCTTTACCAGAGGAGCGAGTTTGGTCCGCATAGCCGGTGGTAAGTCGGACCGTTCCCGGTGAGGGCTGGACTCCGCCAGGGCCACCCTTTGTCACCGGTTCTATTCATAACCTTTACGGACAGAATTTCTAGGTGCAGCCGTGGTGTGGAGTGTGTCGAGTTTGGTGGCAGGAGAACCTCATCTCTGCTTTTTGCGGATGATGTGTTCCTCCTAGCTTCATCAAGCTCTGACCTTCAGCTTTTGCTGGGTAGATTCGTGGCTGAGTGTGAAGCGGCTAGGATGAGGATCAGCACCTCCAAATCTGAGACTATGGTTCTTGACCGGAAAAGGGTGGCTTGCCAACTCCAGGTTGGGAGAGAGGTCCTACCTCAAGTGGAGGAGTTTAAGTATCTTGGGGTCTTGTTCACGAGTGAGGGTAGGAGGGATCGGGAGATCGACAGGCGGATTGGTTCGGCATCTGCAGTGATGCGGATGCTGAGCCGATCTGTCGTGGTGAGGAGGGAGCTGAGCCAGAAAGCCTGGCTCTCGATTTCCCGGTCAATCTACGTCCCAATCCTCACCTATGGTCATGAGCTTTGGGTATTGACCAAAAGAACAAGATCGCGAATACAAGCGGCCAAAATGAGTTTGGTGGTTGGGCTCAGCCTTAGAGATAGGGTGAGGAGCTCAGACATTTGGGAGAGACTCGGAGCACAACTGCTGCTCCTCCGGATCGAAAGGAGTCAGTTGAGGTGTTTCGGGCATTTGGTCAGGATGCCTCCTGGATGCCTTCCTGGGGAGGTGTGTCGGGCATGTCCTGCCGGCAGGGTGCCCCCGGGTCGGCCCAGGACACATTGGAGAGGTTACATCTCCAATCTGGTCCGGGAGCGCCTTGAGGTCCTGCCGGAGGAACTGGTGGAGGTGCCTGGGGAGAGGACGTTCTGGAGCTCCCTAGTTGGGATGCTGCCCCCATGACCCGGACCCGGATAAGCGGAGGAAGACGACGATGACGACAGCTGCAACATAACAAAGAGTGAAAATTGGGGGGGGGGGGGTGTCTAAATATTTTCCGTACCCACTGTAAGTAGGCCCCATATGGATATACAGCAGGGAAAATACGTATCTGACTCATCCGCATTTTTATCAGTAAGGGTATTTCTAAGTGAGCTGTTGACACAAAATGTCCACCACATGTCACTATCAAGTAAAGTATTTAATTCTTGCAAATATTTCTAAACATTCAAGTCCATATGTGTAAAAAAGTTAAAAGACACAGGGGAAAAGTATTAAACACATGAAAATAACAAGGCGCAAATGGTATAGAAAGCCAGGAGATCACCTGAAATCTGTCAGAGAGAAAACTCACCTCATATCAGTTCTAATTGATATCAGCTGCTTTAGACCTAATTGCTTGCCTTGCATCAGCAGGTGCTGTTGTTTCAAAGAAAACTATAAGCAACGCACTGAACGGCATCCATGCACGCTCACCACTCAAGATTCTACTGCTGCACAAAAAGCATTTTGAAGCTTGGCTGAAAATTACAGGGTACTGTAGTGTGGTCAGATTAAAGCAAAATGTAACTTTAGGCTGCAAACAGACCATTTTTGGAGAAGAAATGGCACTGTCTACTGCCTCAAGAACACCATACCAACAGTTAAGTTTGGGGGTGGAAGCATCATGATCTGGGGCTGCTTTTCAGCAAGAGGTGCTGGCAGACTTCATATTATCAAAGGCAGGATGAATGGAGAAATGTACCGGAACACTCTGCTATCAACTACCAGAAAGCTGAAAATGAAGAGGGTGGACATTCCAGCAAGACAGTGACCCCACTCACAAGGTCAAGGAAACAATGAATTGGTTTCAAAGAAAGAAAATCAAGTTACTTCAAATTAAATCCTATAGAACATTTATAGAGATTACTTAAACTCAAAGTTTATATAATATAGGTCTACCAGAATGCCACTGCCACTTTAAACTACAATTATTTAATTTATGCTTAAGATTATGATATGAAATGACGTATGCCATTATGTAAATAACTTATGTCGTTGATGCTTTATCAAAAACAGAGTTTGTACTGAAAATGTGTAGATTTCTATCTTCCAGATTTAAGACTTGTTTGCTTCGCCACACATGCAGAAAATCAAAACTGACAAATTCTACTTAATATCATTTAGTCCTAGCATGGTATTAAGTCAGACTGAATGCTTTTTCCATGTTTTTCATAACTTTTTAGGAAATTCAACATTCCTTTGTTCCAATTTAAATGTATTCTATCTATTTTTAGCTCAAGATAACTTATTTAACCACCAAAAAATAAAAGCACAACAGAAATCTTGATGCTTTTAGAAAATGAAAAGAAAACACAGAGCTGAGATTGAATGAGTCACTTAATGCAGCTCATTACGACTGAAAAACAGACAAGCAGAGAAAAAGAATCTGTTCTAATAACTGCATTTTTATATTTTAGGCAATGCATCCTAAATATTATAGAAGCTATAAATAGAAAACGTGTTGATGACATCACACGCAGACGGAGACACATTGTGCATTTTAATTCTCCTCATTTAAAGTAACTCAAAGTGAATTTGTGATTTGTCAATTGATTCTTTTGCTCCCAGGCTATGAATAAACTGCTTTAATTATTGATGTACTGACGTCAGATGTTTGCTTGAATGTTGTATGTGGTGCAGACCTCTTTCTCTGGGCGAGCTGCCTCCACTCCCCTCCACTCCCCTCCACCCGGCTCTAACCCAGCACCATCCATCCCTCTGTCCCTCAGCAGACCCCCTCTAACCTCGCTCTCTGCCTGGCAGGAATGACTGTAGCCAGCTCACAGACAGGCATCAACCATTTAAAATAAATAAGTTGATCCCTCACGTCTGCATCTGCCACCCATCACTTGGATCTGCTGCAGTCATATCCACCAGAGGCTTGTGTACATGTCACACTGTCGGAGCGGGAGTCATTGGTTAAATTCTTAGAGCTGGACATGTGGAGAAATGTGCATTCATGCATCTCAGAATTCATCAATATTCTGGTCTTTGTAGATTTAAATTTTACTCACATAATCATTAAAAATATGTTTTCTTGTTTTTCCCCTTTTTTTGTGAAATTGCAGTAAAATGAATGACAATAAAAAGTAGGCTACAAGTGGAATTTAGCAACTTGGGTGAAAATTACTGTAAGCATTTGGTACAGATAGGTGAATTTCAGGAACTTAAATACGGAAGAGGATTAGGTCCAAAACGAAAAGAAAAATAATTCTAAATTTAAGCACTTTTTTTTTATTATTACATTTTTGAGTTTTCTTTTTAATTAAAAGCATTTATTTGGTTTCCCTTTGAAAATATTAAAAAAAAATCTATTTCAATGTGAGTAAACTTCTGAAAATTAACTTTCATAAAAACGGATTAAAGTCAGAAATGATTTCTGACTGAAATGCTATGAATGAAACAGCAAGACTAGAGAGGTGTTTGTGGAGGCGTGTGACGCTGTTGCAGCGACAAAGCAAACATTTTATAACGAGACTTGACGTGAAAACAAGGCCAAGGACTCCTCCAATTCTTCAGATGAGCCTCAGGTGACGGAAATCAGAATCTAAAAGTCCAGCTGCTTGAATGAAAAGCTGACTTTCTGAGTTGTGCCTAAGCTTGTGACGTCAAAGTCTCTGCAGTCCTGCCTTCTATTCATGAAATCAACATGCTTTAGTAAACAAATTATGTCAATTCAATTTAATAAGCAAACAAAAGATGTCAGTAAGTGGAGTGCTAATTCTTTATTTCATTTTCATGATGAAGACCAAAACAAACTGTTAAACTACCCTCAACTCTTCCAGTGCTGATTCACAACTGACAGCAACCATGAAACGCACACAACGGGAGTAAGAAAGTTACTTTTTAATCGGAAAAATATACTGCAGTACCCAAATTTGACCACAGGATGTCATCCTTACATATTTCACCTTTAAAGGCACAGTGTGTAATATTTCCAGAGGTGTGACCAAGTCACTGCTTTGCAAGTCACAAGTAAATCACAAGTCTTGTCAGTCAAGTCTCAAGTCAAGTCCAAGTAAAATCCAACCAAGTCCAAGTCGAGTCCAGAGTCAATGATATGGAAGTCCAAGTCCTTAACTTTGAATTTTCAAGTCATAATCAAGTCATCTGTCCAACTTCTATTTAGTGACAATGATAATAAATAAATTCCAGAAATAAAGCTTCTTCAAGCTTCATTTATTTGCTCAAATAAGCAGAAAGTGCATCTGAAACTGATTATAAACAAAGTGCTGTTGCATTTAGCAGAAAAAAATCAAACCCAGAACGAAGAATGATTCATGATTTTTGCCCATGTCGTGCCAGTTTTGTGCTAGAATATCAAATATGCTCAAGTCATCATCAAGTCAACAGATGTAAGTCGATTCAAGTTGCAAGCCATTGGCGTTCAAGTCCGAGTCAAGTCGTAAGTCTTTATAAATTTTATCAAGTCAAGTCAGAAGTTATTAAAATAATGACTCAAGTCTGACTCGAGTCCAAGTCACCTGACTCGAGTCCACACCTCTGAATATTTCTACTTGTTTACTATCAAATTTTGTGTATTACGTTCACAAACGTGTCCTTTTGTATCAATAGTATTTCTATTAGCTTGGAAATTAGCATTTTTAAATACATAAACTGGTCCACGCTCATAGTCATGCGCCATCTTGAAATAGCGTAGCTGTTTAGGGACATACAAGATTTAATTCAATTCAAGTTTATTTTTATCAAACTTTATTCCGGGTCTTTAAGGTCCATGATGTGAAAAATACACAGTGAACAGTAAAAATAGATAAATTCATAAAGAATAAAGATTAGAGGATAAAAAAAACAGTTTAAAAAATAGCAAGAAAATTAAAACACATTAAGAACAATAAAGCAAGTTAATACAATAAAATTACAACCAATAGCGATTTAAACCGACAAGATCAGTCAAACATACAGGCAGCAACGCCAGTGATTCCAAAGGTTAGAATACAAACAAGTCATGCTTCGTGTCGTTGTGGACAAGATAGAGATAACACCATTTCCAGAGACCATCAGCCCAGGGGCAGATTTAGGACTGAAGAAGATCCGGGGCTTAACACGCACGTGTGCGCACGCACACACGCACGTGCACACGCGCGCACACACACAACACGCACTAGTCAACATCATATATATTTGACTTGTACCACATAATTTTTAAACTGAAGCTACATGTTAAGCATTTTCAGGGCAGAGTATTGTTCCTGTTAGTGTTTAGTGTGAGATGATAGTAAATATTCCCGTTCTTTCTCCAACAACTTTACCTGATAGTAAGCTAACTTTAGGCAAACCAGCAGCACAACAAAAATTTTCAAATAAGACTCACAAACCTGAGTCAACACCAGTATAATCAAAGCTGGGGTTCTGTCGTTGTACTTTTGGTCTAAAAAAACATCCTTATGTCCATCTTCACACATGCGTTTCAGGCAGAGAGTGTAGAAGAAGTCAGCTGCTGAAGGGTTTCTTCAGTGGTGGAGGCTCAGGCAGGCTGTATACAAACTACTGCCAGTTGCTCCCTCTCTGTTGGACTTTGGTACTGCATGTTACTTCCACGATTTAGATCCGGGGCTTTTCATAAAACATTCGGGGCTTGAGCCCAAGTAGCCAGGCCTAACGCCGCCCCTGCGTCAGCCTACACATACATCTGTACATTAGATTGCGAAGGGTAGCAGTACAAGTGGGAATACCAGCGTACACGAATAACTGGCTGGCGCTGCTCCAGCGAGGTACCTTCAGCAGCAGCCTCAACCCATCATTGTATGCCACCTGAAGTTTGTACAGAGTTCTTCTCCTGTAATTCCTTCACAGATGTGCAGTGTACATAGGCGTACAAAATACTTTGAAAAGTGTCAGCTTGACAGAAATGGGACACCTAGAAAATTTCCGAATGAGCATATTAGCTTGTGCATACTGCAAGCAGCACTGTCTATAAATGTCTCTATCATCCGGCAGGTCAGCAGAGATGTAGTGCCCCAAATATTTAACTTCATCCCGGACCTGAATAATATTGTCAGTTAAGCGGAACACTGGGAAAATTAGTTTACCATCCTCTTTAGTCCTCACAATCATGATGGTATTTTTCATTGCATTGAATTTTATGTCAAAATCATGACCATGTTGTGAGCAAATCCTTAACAATAGTTGCAGACCAGCACTGCGTGGACAAAAGATTACCAGATCATCTGCATACATCAAATGATTCAAAACAACATTCCCAACCTGGCAGCCAGTCCTGCATTCACTCAGCAGCATGGACAGGTCATCCATGTACACATTAAAAAGACAAGGAGATAGAGGACTGCCTTGTCGTACACCATTACAAACAGTAAAAGGAAGGGACACTGAATTCCCCATTTGACAACCATAGACTGGTGGCCATACCAGTATACTAAAATCCTCACCAGATATTCAGGTACATTCCTGTTGAGCAGTTTTATAAACAACTTTTCGTGATTAACACGATCAAATGCTTTAGAAGCCTCAATGAAACATGTAAATATGGTCGTGTTGTGCCTGCTGTACGGATCCAGAATTTCCTTTAAGGCAAAAATACACATCTGTACCTAAATTCGATTTAAATCCAAATTGATGATCTGATGTAAAAACAAATTCCTCTAGTCTCGTCAAAATGGCCCTCTCCAGGACCTTAGACAGAGCACTGGCCAAAGCAATGGGCCAGTAGTTATCTTTACTGTTTATTCTGCCTGTTTTATTCTTTATAATAGGTACCAAGACAACTGACAGCATAGACTGTGGTAAAACACCGTGAATTTAAAACCCTGTAAAACAAATGGCCAAAAGCGGGTAAAGTTTCCTGCTCGCAAACTTTAAATGCTCCGCTGATATCTTATCATGCCCCCATTACTTATTATCCTTCAGCTTCATCACAACGTCATGGACTTCTTGCACTGTAATAGATGCATCCTTGTTGTTCTCTACCTTATCAATTTCAGGGGGATTACTCTTGACACAATTAAACAAATCATAATAACGCTTATGCCATAACTGACTAATTTCCTCAGAACCAAAAGCCGCATCAACATTTGATGGTAGGACTGTCCTACAAGTATTTATCCTTCAAATTTCTTTCCAAAATTCTGTAGGACTGTGGTTTTGTCATTTGTTTGCTAATGAAGAATTTCTAAGCATATCATCATTCCTTTTTATGTAACGCAGATCACGTTTCACCTTTGCATTAGTGTATTTTTTATATTCAAAGGCTGGGCCCCTTTCTGGTTTCCCTGAGTCAGCCCACTGTCTACATGCCCTTCTGGCTTCTGTATAGAGCTCTTCTACATGATCAGTCCAACCAGGCTTAGCTTTTTGCTTACTTTTTTTTTTTTTGAAGTGGCCTACTCGAGGTAACCAGAGAGTCTACAATTGCCTCATAGAGGAGGGTCCTTCGACTGCCGATGACGTCTAAGCAGTTGATTGGCTGAACATGAACCTTACGGAAGTTACGTAATCACGTTACGTTGTTATCACGTTACGTTGGTCCAGGCACATTTATCTGTTGGTAAGATGGACAACTTTTACAAAGAAATCCATCATTACCTCTTTGAAAATACACTTTTAGCATAGAACTGCATGTATATTAGGGCTGAACAATTAACTGTATGTGCAATTAAATTGCGATGTGACAAAAGGAGATTTTCTAATCGCAATTTGGCAGCGAGTGGTTAGTGCAATGCTAATATACATGGAAAAACCCATAGGAATGCTATTGCTAATATCACAGATTACATTCTTACAAATTATGAATTAAAAACGTGCCAAATGATTACATTTGGAGTCTAATAGAAAGTAAAACTACCATCAATCAAATAAGTACAGACAGGTATTTTAGTAAAGCCAGAAAACTTTTAACTCCAGAGTTTTGGCTAGCAGCTACGAGTGTAACTGAACTACGCATGGACAAGACGTCAAAAACTCTAAACACAAAATACTTCAATAAACGGGACACACTTCTTTCCTGCAAATACAATTTCACAGGTGTTGCTAATGCCTATGATCCTTCAAGGGATGTGCTCAAAGAGGAGTTCACCATTATGAATACAATATAGTGTTTAATTGTACAAATACCATTATAAACACAAACTTACGTCGTAAGAAACATTATTTTAATGACGAAACTGCTCAATTATTTCCAACAGTATAGATGTGTAGTGTATTTTGTCCAAGTGGGTTTGCCGTGCTTTGACGTCATCGGCAGTCGAAGGACCCCGAGCCGATCTTGCACCCGAGCAGATCCTGTACCAACACCGGCTACCATACTTATGGAGATTCTGCTCAGTTAAACTGTCCCAATGTATTTTCCCATCTTGAGAGTCATTTATTATAGGCACAAGGGCTGGTAAATTACCTACATTTATCGATAAACAGAAGGGAATGTGATCAGAGACAACAAGTTCTGAGTTTATGTCGATGTCCCTTATTGACTCATGGGCATCTTTGGAACAGATGCAGTGGTCGAGCCATGAGGATGAGTGCATCCCGGTGCATCATTTTCAGGACCTAGAAGTGAGCCAGATCAGAGGAGAGTTTCAGACGACAGGATTTGGAGTCTTATTTCCTGATATCTGGACATCCCACTTATGATTGGCCAACAGCAACTATACTCTACCAATGACTCTGTTTGCTCTGCAACGCTGATGTTCTATCTCCACAAATAACACAAGCCTGATGGAGTTCTGCTGTGTGGTGGAGTTGCTAATGCTAATGGTTCTACTAGCAGAGACGTTCTCTGCTGTTTCCTAGACGCTAAACCACCAACAGCCTTCCCTGTCATGAGTCAAGGTGGGCGAGTTCTTGAATGTTAAGTGGCAGTGTGACGTAGATCTGTCAGGATTTTCAAATCCTAGAGTTTCACCGTCTGTTTTCTATCAGCAGTTAATGCAGGAGATGGGTGTGGGAGACTATTTTCATGTTCAGTCTGCATGAAAAACTAAAAAAAAAAAGCTAAACCATGTGATCTGGCTGAAAGTTAGTCCCAAATGCTGTTTAATTCATCAAAAATACATAAATAGAATTACAAATGTGTTGCTGATGTGCTAAAACATAATAACAATGATAATCTGGTGGGAAATTAAATTTGAAAGCATTTTAACAGAATTTAACACCTTACAACAAGGCTTTTCATTGAAGGGCTAGTTCATGGAGGTTTGTTTTGCTCCTGGGTCATTGTGAGCCCCAACAAAGTCTCACGTGCTCTATGGACCCACTGTGCAAAGACCTAGTTCTGACGTCCTACAGAGGTGGTCTGGACCGACGGACTCAATATAGATGATTTGCAGGGGAGGCTCAAAGAACAGTTTCCAATTATAAAACCTCATTCTAGGACATGTTTAAATAAGTAGGTATTTGTTTTAACATTGGTATTCCTGTAGTTTGAAGCTCTATTCGATGATGTGAAGTCGCCAGTCAGAGCTGCCTGGATAAAAACACTTTGGTGAACATTAACCGATGGAGATTTAAGGGGGTTTTGTGTCTGTGCTGGTGGAGTAAGGGTGAATCATCTCAGTACCAATAATGTATTCTGCATTAACGAGATTCTCATCAACCTTTACTGCCGATGCATCTGCTCTCTTAGCCTGAGAGTAGTTAGGTCTGGCAGAAATTAAGGGACGTTGGTTTGTTCTGCTGCTCTTTATCAAACAGTGCAGAGCAAAGGTGTGACTCATTGTGCTTGCACCACTTAAATGTGCTGTTGTCTGAACACACGCAACACACACCTAACAGGTCGGCATTATCAAGGTATCTAAAAGAAAGCCTTTTCCTTACTTCTCCCTCTTCATTTGATGACAACCTGTGGACTTTCTCTTGTGGCTTATTTAGCATCCTTCGCCTTCGACTATTTATAAAAAGAAAGCTTTCACCATAATTAGAAATAAAGCATTTCATGTTCGCCGAGCACCCACAACAAAGTGCGGAGAGGGACAAAGACAGACATGCACAGCGAGGACTGGCGTATGCCATGGATGTGAAGAGATCCTCTTGAGGAGACGGAGGGATGGAGGGAGGCAGAGGCACATTGAAGCAGATGCGGAGAAATGTGAGAGGGTGTCAGTGAGACTGGTGATGACGCGCTCGTGGCTGCGGAGAGCTGGCGAGGCCGCGGCCCTGGCTCTGACTCACCTCATCCCCACGGGGCCTCCTGGTTGACGTCACTCAGTGTGCGCTGTGGCATTTCTCTGCTTCAACTTCTTTGTGTGCCGCAGCCACTCTTGAGCCTTTCCAGCATCTGAGAGAACATCTATCTATCTATCTATCTATCTATCTATCTATCTATCTATCTATCTATCTATCTATCTGTCTATCTGTCTATCTGTCTGTCTGTCTGTCTGTCTGTCTGTCTGTCTGTCTGTCTGTCTGTCTGTCTGTCTGTCTGAGTCTTTTATTCTCCTCCAAGCACACGACTTTGGTTGCGTTCCCAGTTAAGGTGGGGCTGGTGAAAATTCAGCCACCTACAACATTTAATGTGATCTTTTCTCTGACTCTGAATGAAAAACTTCTCCACTCGTTGGTGTAAACGAACTTAACGCAGGTAAACCACGATGCTGCGCTTGTTTTTAGACATCTTCCCCATCGACTAGATTCCTATTAGCCTGAGTGGAGCTTTCAATTTAGATTCATTACTCAAAAAAAGCAAGTGAGCCCAGAGAAAAAGGCTAATATTGAATTCGGATGAATCAATGTAATTGAAGAGATCTCAACAGCTGTGTTTAATTTGTGTCATATTTGCCAGCAGAATGTGATGGATAACTGGTACTGATGGCACCAGTGGACTTCACTTGTTGTGTTGTGTTGTAATGGAGGTTCATTTATTCTCCTTTAGGTGAAAATGTCCCCGAACCACCACGTGGTTTAACTTCCAGAACCTCAGGCTTTTGCTCTGTAATCATTTATCCTGTTGAACTTGTTCAACTCAGCTGCCTGAGACCCATGTTTATTTTAAATATCTATTGTTTTAACAGTTCCGTTTTAGAGGGACGGAAACTACACTTTCTTTTGTACTTTTGAACCACTAACCGCTCAAAAATATTGTTTGACTCTATGTCTACGAGGTCCTGCCAGTCCTAAAGGGCTGGGTAAAATAAAAAATGCACATCAGACAAATGCTTGGGTCTCTGAAGGACAACGTCCCTTATGTTAGCTTGCAGCATTCACCGTCTCCAGTGGTAATTAGCTGAATCTCAGCGCATTGAATTGTTTTTGGTGAGTTCATCTAACTGAGACTTCCAGTGCTGATTAGCAAACGTGCAAATCTTTAAATATTTATTCCTGTTTTATTGATGAGAGAGAGTGAGGGATTGTGTTGCTGCATGGCTGAAGCCAACAGAAAACAGTGGGCAGCAGATGTGTTTTCAACATTACAGCAGCCCGCCATGTCCTGTGCTCTTGTTTAGATTTGGTATTCAGGGCCGTCTCACCAAGCAGAATGTAATTTTGCTAAATCACATCAGGAATCCGAATGCATTTTCATGTGCGTCTCAAATGGCCACTTGTTGTCACATGCCACTTGTCCGTTCTATATGCAAATGAATATTTAGATAATTACAAACCCTGCACAAGTCGTCTGTGATGCATCGCAGCTTGGGTTAGTGACCGTGCTGGAGTCTGGTGTAAAATGTCACAGAAACAACAGATAATCTCCGTGTGAGGGGGTCTTTCAGAGGATCATACCGCATACTCACGTCTAAGGTCAGTTTAAAGGGATAGTTCTGATTTTTTTAAAATAGGTTCATTTGGAAATGTTGTAAAAGAAAAATACAACAATACAATATAACAACTAATATATGATTCATTACCTGCACTTATGCTTTTCTGGGTCAGAGAACGCCAAAGCTCTTTACATTACATTCACTTGTTCATACGCATATTCACTCACTGACTCCACCCCCTCCTGGGACATCTTGGGGTGCTACATCTTGGCCTATGGTTTTTCTACCACTAGGGGGCAGTATAGGGGAAGAGAAGAAGTGCTTAGCGAGAAGTTGATCTGAACATCTGAATGCTACATGCGACGCAGATTAAAATAAAGCTTGGAAAAGGAATTCTGCCTACTCATGCTACTTGTTGGTGCAATGGCCGACCATACCCTCCCCCTGGGTGGTGCCTCGCTCTGCCTGCATATTTGCAGCTCTCGTGTCTGGGGCTGGAGGTTTGGGTCATCTAGCTTGCCCAACCCAACCAGGTGGCTGCCTGGTTGGGTCTGAGCCCCAGGCTCTGTCAGGTCTCCACCAGGGTTGGGTGCCCTTAGATCTGAGTTTCAAGCTTGAGCTGACCTGAAGTGGGTGGCTCTAGGCAGGCCTGGGGGATGTTCGTTATTATCTTCTGGGCCTCTAGCATGGCTGCTGGTTGCTGAGAGGGGCGGGGCTTGTACTGAAACCAGCCAGTACGAAGAGGTTGTTTTGTTTGGCTTCCACGTCGGAGTTCTTGTACTTCTGTTCTGAGTACTTGGGCCAATCTTTACGTGCATTAAACCCAACAGAACTTTTAAGTTTGGTTTGTTTATCATTAGGATTTTCTGCAGCGTTTTATGATTGAACATCATTTCTGCTCATGAAAACAAACTGGCACCTTGTGGAGCCAACGTGTCACCGGAGTCTGGCAGGAATAGTGCAATGAGATGTTGGGGATGCACCACCTCCACTTCCTGTTGGTCCACTGACCAAAGATACACACCCACTGCAGGGGAGGAGCTATGGGTGGGCCTGGGTGGGCACAGGCCCACCCAGTTTGACAGAGTGCCCACCCACCAGGGGCAGGGCCAGGCAGTAGCTTGGTGTTGCTATAGCAACACCAAGATGTGGCCAAGCAAGCAACTGCTTAGCAACCCCATGTATGTTGTAACAACAATTACTATATAAAATTATTACTTTAATGATGAATGTGGACATTTTTTACACAGTGTAATAAAAATACTTTAACTTTTATGTCTGGTATTAATTTTAATCATATTATGAATAAGTTTTCCAGTGTCCTTGTTGGAGTTGTAATTTGGTCTTTTATATATAAAAAAAGCAAATTGGCACCTGCTTACTGACACTAAGCAACTATTAACCTACTGCAGAGAAAATATTCTGATGCCATCCCTGCCAACCAAGGAGGATCATGATTTTTTTTTTCTCAGAAGCGTCCTCCTGCCCTGGACTTCTCACTGCTGAACCGGGCATCTCCCGGAGTCTGTGGATGACATCATTGATATTGTCAGCAGTGGAAACTGAGAAAGGACTGAGTGTGAGGGGGAGACAGACGCGCAGCACGCAGCGGACACGCAAGGACACGCAAGGACCTTTTATCTGATGTTTTTCCTCGCACTTACGTTATCCGGTAAAGGAAACCAATTTCATCCGGGTATCTCGTCGGGTCTGCTTTAGTCCTCTAAGGCCATTTTATTTGGTTCTGTTCATTTTATTGTTGTTGTTATCTGGACCGGGGGTTCGGGTGGAAGATCCCGGAGGTGATGAGTTGTCCCGAACCAAGTCGGCGCATCGCTCCTGAATGAGACAGAGCCCTTGAGAGCCGGTGAGGAGAGGGGGTCTGGTCGGAGGTGTGTGCTGCTAAGTCAAGGTGTGTGTGTGCGCGCGCGCTTGAATTGTGCTTGCTGATTATTCCCTGGTGGAGGGCGCGGTTGCTGAGAATCATCTGATCTGATTTCTGGTTTTGCACCACCTCCTGCTGCATCCTGAGCTATCTGGAACATGAAGAACCATCAAAAATCCTGATTTTTTAAACATGCGGTGACCTCCGGCAAGCTGCGGCCTTTTGGATCTTCAGCTCTTAGCTGATAGTCTGCAGCTAGGACGCTGAGACGAGCACGGAAGCACACCTGGCTGAGACTAGAACCTGTCCAAGGTCCTGAAAGTTCACACGAGAGAGTGTGCAGGTCTTGGCCCAGAGCGGGGGTCCAGCATCGGTAACAGTCCTTAAAATTGACATTTAACAGAGATCCATGGAATAAGTATCTAATATTTAATCTTCCATCATAGGATTATTTGTGGCTTGAGAGGTTTTATTAAAACATGTAATTTTGACGTGCACGCGCGTGGCGCACATCTCGTGTGAGCTTTGAAATTAATTAGGCCCGTCCAGATTTTTTTAGGCCCACCCATTTGCTACGTTTTGGCTCCGCCACTGACCCGCTGGTCTTTAGCTGGAGCAACACAAAGCATCCTGATGCAGATGGTGTAATTGGTCTTTAGAAATGCCAAGGTGGGTGACAGACAACACTGTCAGTCCTGGTTTGGACGTTTTCACAGCAGAACATTCTCAGAATGAGCAGTGTTACTCAAGCAGTGATCATGATGTTATGTGACGGCTTCAGAAAGAGGATCCCCGTAGTCTGACTCAACAGATGCAGACTCTGAGAACAAGCTTGCTATTTGCAGTTTTTATTTTATTAATTACATTCTGCTTCTTTTCTGCTGTCTCTGTTTTGCTTTCAAAAATGTCTTTTACATGAACCAAGAAACAAACTGACCTCATTCTTTATTGAGTTTCTGAGGAAATGGTGGTGAAGGGAAGTGAACATTTATACCAAAGCATCCATCCAACGTTTCCATCATTCCAAATCTGGTATGATTTAAATCAGCTTTTATTGGGACTTTGTCCAACCAATCTTCATGTGTTTTGTGGATTTGAATAAGCCGGTCCTCAGGGGGCCCTGTGGGTGTACTCCAGAAATATTGATTACCAGGCCCTCTGATATGGGCTGTTAGGTCCCTGTTTGACCGATGCCAGAGCTACGTCGAGTTCGTTCCTGGTGAGAGTTGGACTCCACCAAGGCTGGCCTTTGTCACCGATTTTGGTTCATAACCTTTATGGACAGGATTTATAGGCACAGCCAAGGTGTTGAGGGGATCTGTTTTGGTGGCCTAGGGATCGGGTCTCTGCTTTTAGCTAATGGTCCTGTTGGCTTCAGCAGATCGTGATCTACAGCTTTCGCTGGAGCAGTTCGCAGCTGAGTGTGAAGCTGAGGTGGCTCTGTCATCTGATCAGGATGCCTCCTGGTCGCCTCCCTGGTGAGGTTTTCCAGGCACATCCAACAGGGAGAAGACCTAAAAGAAGACCCAGGACACGCTGGAGGGACTATGTCTCTCAGCTGGCCAGGGAACGCCTTGGGATTTCCCCGAGGAGCTGGCCCAAGTGGCTGGGGAGAGGGAAGTCTGGGGATCCCTGGTTGGGCTGCTGCCCTCATGACTCGACCTGGATAAGTGGATGGCAATGAATGAATGAATGAACGAATGAACGAATGAATGAATGAATGAATGAATGAATGAATGAATGAATGAATGAATGAATGAATGAATGAATGAAAGGATGGAAGGAGCTACACAAATAAACACATCGGGATTTCCACATGAAGATCTGGAGACGGTCATCTGGATTTACCTTCATCAACCCTTATCCTTGGACAAGCAGCAGTAATTGTCACGGGCTGTTTTTATTCTCACAATATTTTTAGGTCTAACAGTCTGCAGGTGGGCGTGTCTGGAGAGCAGGAGCAACAGCCAGCTGCAGCTCATCTCCAATCATCCTCCAGGGTGTATTTAAGGAGCTGACTTCCTCAACACTCTTGCCGGATGATTACTCAACCTGGGTAGTTCGAACCAGAAGAAAAGTCTATTGTTAAGCTAAAGATTAAAACTTAGACTAAGAAATGTTTTTGTGAAGCAGATTTCTACCAGGCTAGGACCAAGATTAATCCTTCCTCTTATCCCTTCAAGGAACCATCTCCTCCAGCCATTTCCAAGAACTTTTCATCAGCTCCACTTCATTCAGCTCCAACCCCTGGCTGTACGCTCTCCACTACGCCCCTACCGCCTACCCTTTCAAGCTCACCACACAGGAACCCTGGACCTCGTCTTCATCAGGACCCCTTTACAACCCATCTTCATAGACCAACCTGTGCTCCTTCGCATGCCCTCTAGCCACCTCCTGACAAACATCCTGGCACATCCTGCATCAGTTTGAGCAGCGCTTTGAGTTCTCCAGTCTAAAATAAATTATTTATTTTCTTACCTCCCTCTTCCCGTCTCTGATTCTGCATGTCGTGGGTCAAAAGAATACCACAGAACATGACAGTAATAGTTCTATCAGGTTTCCAGCAGCTCTTGTGTACATTTTGAGAAAACACACAATCTTTCTTTACTTGATCTATTTACTCAGAAACCTGGCTGGTGCTAGGAACACAGAGGAGAACCCACACGGTGAGACCTGTGGAGGCGGAGCTTAGTCAACTCAGGTGCAACAACCTTCCAGGCTTCTCACTAAAAGAGGGGTCTCACTAAAAATGTAAATGGTGCACTGGGCCACTACAGTATCCTGTTCCAAGTTAGACAGTGTGAGGTGATGTGCTTGCTTCCCAGAAACACAAATGAGCACAAAAAATGTGGTGATGTTGAACATTCTGCTCAGTTTTATGGCTTTTTTTTGTCAGACTCTGAACCAGGAAATGGATGCAAGGCAGCAGCCAGAAAGCTCTAGAGCAACCAGTGACCCCGCCCCCTATGCGATCAGTGGCCGACAGTCGCGTTGCCTTCCCGGCTGAGCCCGCTAGGATCCAAAATGAAGCAGGGACTGAAAAGTAGAGGGGAAATACTGAACCGTGCTGTGGGAAAGGCGACCGAGTGCCGTTGAAAAAAGGCCTGAAGGTGCATCTTACTCTCCTTTGGGGCAGAAAGATATGAAAACTTTGACTGGGCCATGGTCAAGATCAAACTCATGAAAAACTGTAAATAAGTTCAGTTGCTGTACATTTGCTGAGAGAGCAGTGTTTTTTTTTCTTCTTTATTAAAATGTGAACATTTTACGTAATCCAGTCAGCGAGTCAGCCATATTTAAAATAAAACAACTGAGGATAAAATTCCAGTTGGTGATTATGGTTGGAACAGAAAATGACCAAACCATCATCACAAACGAGAGGCAGCGATGACAAGGCCTTGTGTTTACACTGTTGCAGCTATTTCCCCAAGCCAATAGTCACACACACACCAATAACCATAAAAAAGAGAGGGTATCCATTGAAGGCCTGAGTGATGGTGTCCTGTGTTACTGAGTAAATTAAACTGTATCATTCCAGCCCCTGAATTACTGTTCAGCATGTGACCTCTGCTTCACTGTTGTTGTTGAGAGCGGAGCCTCTCTAAGAGCCAAATGGACGACTGCTGGGAATATTGCAGGCTTGTACTCAGACAGGCAATTTGCACCATGGAGGAATAATGGCAGCTAGTGGAGGGGGGGTGGAAAGATTTAGTCATATACTGTACTCCCACTTGGAGTGTGGTGATTTTATTCTGCCACCGCCATCCAATACATCGCCTCATTGGCATTGATTACATGCAGCTCCTTGTTCCTAGGATTTACCATCTTACCTGCTACTACTTTCATTATACTTTTTACTCAATCTAAGATGCAGTAGGAGTAGTTTTCTGGAGCTTTTTTTGCTATATTGATCATCATACTGATGCAAACCAATAAATGAAATGTTTTGGCCAACAATAAATAATTGTAATCACCTCTGAACACACCTGTCAAGTTTTGGGTCTCAGGCCTAGTCCACACGTAGCCGGGGTTTTTTTTTTTTAACGAATATCCGCCCCTCCAAAAACTTGCATCCACACCACCTCGTTTTAAAAAAAACTGTCCACACGTACCCGGATAAATACGTTGTTAAGGACATGCCAGACCTGTAGGTGGCAGTACTTCCCCCGTTCTTAACCTCGTCCGTCGTCTGTGGTCTTCCGCAAGGAGCAGTAATTCCGCTTGCAAAAACAAACAAGCAAAAAGCGCTTGGACAATTGATAAAGCGAGCGCAGCTCTGAGGGCATCCATGCTGTCGGCTAGTGTAAACACAGGCCGCACACGTGATGTCAGCATTTTTTTGTTGTGGAAAGTGACGTTGCGGACCTTAAAACTCCGGTTTTGTCTGTCCACACGCAGACACCCAAAACGGAGAAAACGCAGATCTTCACTTTGGCCGGAGTTTTTAAAAAGATCCGTTTTCGTGTGAAAAAACTCCGTTTTTGTGTGGATGACAGGCCAAAACGTAGAAAAATATCTACGTTTTGGCAGATCCCCGGCTACGTGTGGACAGGGCCTCAGTGAGACACCATGAGAAGGGGAAATTTCTGGCAGATTTACAGGAAAATGCCAATATGGGTAGAGGGCAGGAAGGAGGGGTAAAATACGGGGGTCTCCCAACCAAAACGGGAGACTTGACAGGTATGCCTGTGAAATGTACAGTTTTGGTAAGACCCCATCAAATAGCCCTCTGACCCCCCACCCCCACCCCCGCGCACATGCTTCTAGTTTTAGTATATGTAATTCCATTGTTCATTTTTGTGTTTGTCTGGTCTTACTGCCGTGAAGTATATGGAGTTGCCTTTTTGTAGGAAATGTGCTTTATAAATAAATAAATCTGTCTTGTCTAAAATAATAAACGGGAAAACTACAATGGTGTCCATCTGGATCTGACTGTAACATAAGGAAACCATCTAACTGTCACACACCTATCTGAAGTTAGTCTAAAGATTAAAATGACTCAGTTGTTTGTGTGATTTGTCTATTAGCTGTTCTTAAAGACGTAAAGACGCGTCACACAAACATCGGCGACGCCTCTGATGAAGACCGCAGTCGTTGGTCGAAACATGTCGAGGTAAATAAGAACTCGCAACACGACCATACGTGTCTGAAGCAAAAATAATTGCATTAATTATCTAAGAAGAGGACGTGGTGAATGTTGTAAACTATCTGATACTAATAATTGTATCTGGATACTTCACGTTGAGGTTCATCCATTCACGCAAGCCGTTTGCTCATCTCTCTTCACAAAACTTCTGTCAAACCAACGATGCATCGAGTGTTTTCTGCTGCAGGTAAAACACTGACTACTGATAAGGACTCTAAACAAAACCAGTTCTAACTATTCTACATTACCACTTTAACATATTTGTATGCACATATTGTTCAAACAAAATAACTGTACTTAAAGTTTTGTGTTATTTCTATTTGGACTTAAAACAACTGAAGCCTCCAATAGTGTAAAACACCTCATAACTGAAGCTTTTTCGTCTTGAATTAATTTTAAGTTTTTGTGACAAAGTAAAAAAGTTTTCCTACTGCGCTTCAGAACATCTTCAACGTGTCAGCCTGACTTTTCAGGTCAAATCCAACTTGAAATTAGTTTCTAATGTATCTGACTTAAAAATATTTTATGGCAGCCCGCCGGCTGATGCAGTTACTGATGGTAGACCTGAGATTTGCTTATTTTTTATTTTAAAAAAAGTTAAACAATCAACTAAAACCTTCCATTTATTAATTGTGGAGAGGGTTTGCTTCACAGCCAGACACAAACAGGCAGGTGCTAAATAACAAAAATGGCTATCTTAGAAAGAAGGCAAGGAAGTGGGTGTAACTTACAGTCGTTAGACATTTGATTGACATCAGCTTTAAAAAAAAGACAATAAAAAATCTGCGGTAATGGACCGTTGCACAAGGGAAAATCACATATTGGATTGGGAAAGCACACGGATCATAAATACGGAACAACAAAAATATAGAAGATGGATTAAGGAAGCGATAGAGATACACAACACCACGACAGTGTTTACACGTTGGATCACATGGGACTGAGTTATCAGCGTGAAGGATGCGAGCAGAGGAGGGCGACATGGTCCTTTGCTGCCTGCACATAACAGGAAGTGACATCACAAACAGCTGGCGGCTCTGATGAAGGTGGAAGTTACGGCCGAAAAACATGTCAGCCGAAGGTAAAGAAACCTCTAATTAGTTCACTGTTTTAATTAAGGGGGAAAAAAAGATAATTCAAATCAAATTCAAAGATAATTTCCCTCTGGGATTAATAAAGTATGATTTGAACCTTCAATTTGTAAATTAAAAGACATGAAAGGTCTATCATTTCATCACGATGTGCTTATCATCTGCCAGGGTTTCATCCAGGATCCTCCTAGGGCTGGAATATCCTTGCTTTTTCACCTCACGTTGGCACAGGCAGCAAGCTGCGACTTTGTTCACATACTCGCTGCACTGCACTGCGTGTAGTACTGGGGTGTTCCACTAGGAGGCACAGTAAAGAACTTAGGCCAGACACAGTCCTGGGTTTATGGGGTACAACCAAAGCAAACATGGCTTTAATTTAAAAAAAAAGATCAGTAACTGGTTAATTTTTAGATCACAGCATAAAAAAGACAGCAGCAGTGTCAAAGGAAGTATCAAAGACCTCTAAACCAGAGACGGAGTGGCCATGGCGAGTGTGTCTCGTACGTTTTGTCAACTCCCCCTACTGGTCTCTTGTAGAATGCAGCGGGACGCACAAAAATGATGCTTCAAAACACAAGTTACGCAAGGCAGCCATTTTAAACATGCGTACGCGTCCTTACAAACAAGTATCTTCCGGCCCTTAAGTTGAGAAATGCCATTTTGGTCAAATGCTTCAAATAATGAAACCCACATCATCTGTGACTCTCAAACCACCTCATCAATTTATCGCACAGTATTGTTGTATCTACCACTAGGGGGCAACCTAGGATAGGAAGTTAAATTTAGAGAGAAGGGCTGAGAGGAGTTTAGATGGATGCCTGAGACTGCTACCTGTGATGCAGATTAAAAGGCTTGGAAAAGGAATTCTGCCCGTTTGTGCACATTTCTGCTAAAATGACCGACCACAACAAATAACGTGATAAGTGTTTGCCCTCCACACCTTATACTAAGGCAGCCATCTTGAATGGGGTCTGTTATATTAACCCAGTTAGTACATGGCTGTGGCCCCTGGCTATAGCACCATCATCCAACCCAACTAACCTCCTTCACATTGGGATGCATTTCCTGTGAGACCTGCAGGCTTGGAGTCAATCACAAAAATTATTCAAATATCTCTGGCCTTGGTGATTTGCAGTGTGATATGGTTTTGGGAATACATCTAACCCAAGACATGCAGAATCACAACAACTCACAGAATGATGGTGAAAAAAATAATATTTATTGTAAAACGGGAACAGAAGGTGTCTTAACTTGGTGGGTGCAGAGAAATGACTTACTGGGAGTTGGGGAATCACAGCAATGAGGGAGGGCAGGTGAGAGTCGGTGTGTTTCCAAGTGAGAGGGTCCAGGAGAGGGAGCGTGAGGAGAGCAGGAGAGCGGGTCGGTTAGGAGAAATGGAGAACGGTTCAAAGCTGCGTCCAGAGGTTCTATGGGGCACGGGTAAGTAATCCTGAGGAGTCGCTGAATCCAGAAACGTTCCAAAAACCTGGAGGCAGGTAATCACAAAAATCCAAAAATTCACAGAAGTCCAAGAAACACGAGAGCACAAAATCCAAGTAACACTAGGAGGGCAGGAAACTACCAAGCTGTAGTAATCATCCAGCACTGAGGTGTGTTCTCCATCCTCCTTAAAGAGCAAGTCAACCCCTACCAGAGTCTAACTCCACTCCCACATCATGTTTGAAAAATGCAACAAATGCTGTTGCCTGGCAGACCGAGAGGGCGGAGCCGCTAACAAATACACACACACTCAGGCTCACGACAGCATTGTGACACCAGTTTACATCATAGCATACTTCTTAGCCAATAGCGGTGGCAGATTTAAATTAAAATACAGTGCAGAGTTTTTACCTGACAACGGCACAACACTGCCAGTTTTAGGCAGAATATTTAAATTTTAACTAGGATGCACTGAAGTGCCAAATTATTGACGACACGTGTCTGCAGCACGATTAGACACTCGTTTATATAGTTTATCAGCAAAAAAAAGTTGATTTGGGGGTGACTTGCTCTTTAAGTAGCCGGGTCCGCTGATTGCAAACCAGGTGCAGCTGGGAACCTCCCTCTCCTGCAACACACAACTCAAAGGTGGAATATTGAGCGGAGTCCTCACCCCAGCTCATGGCGCAGTGAGACATTGTTTTACTGCAGGTGGAGCAGCAGAGCCGGGCAGGTGGAGCGAGTGGGAAGCGGTGGGTGAAGATGTAGATGGAATGAGTTTTCTAAAACTCAGACACTCTTCAGTTTGTCAGAGGGGGAGCCGCCGGCTGACACGCGTCTCTTCCATCACACTGAGAGTTAATGGCCACGGCGCTCGGCTCACTTCTGTCTGACAGAAAATGAGAAATAAGAAAACTGCAGTCAGAGGAGGAAGAATATCCAGAGGTAGTGCATCGTCATTCATTCTGAAAGAGAGCTGGAATACCGACTCGTCTTTGAGCTCGCGAGACATTTTTCTTACTGCTGTCGTACTTTTTGTATTCAATTCAAAAATACTTTATTAATCCCAGAGGGAAATTCAAGGTATCCTGTCATGAAAAATCTTTGGTTATCGTTTACAGTTTTCTCAGATTTAACTGCAGCTGTTAGGGATTAATGACTCCCTGTTGTCATAATCTAATTTATAATCATCAATAATTTATTTTCAGTACCTTACAGGGAATTGCCAAATCCCCCCTTAGATTTTGTTTTTGTGAAATAGCAATTGAAGGTTTAGTAGAAGCAAATTACTACTGAACATTTATTTGAACTCAGAATTTTCTCTTAGCGGATATTTTCTTGTTACAGCTCCTCTTTTGGGGATGCAGAATTGTCTAGGTCAGATCTAATGCCAAAGCCACATGTTGAGGGGTTGTCATGGCTGAGACTCTTCTCAGGTGTCAAATGAAGGACCAGGATGAGTGGAAGACCGTTGTGGTTGTCTCAGGCCTAGGCCACACGTAGCCGGGTTTTTTTTAAAAACGAATATCCGCCCCTCCAAAAACTTGCATCCACACCACCTCGTTTTAAAAAAAAACTCTGTCCACACGTACCCGGATAAATACGTTGTTAAGGACATGCCAGACCTGTAGGCGGCAGTACTTCCCCCGTTCTTAACCTCGTCCTTCGTCTGTGGTCTTCCGCAAGGAGCAGTAATTCCGCTTGCAAAAACAAACAAGCAAAAAGTGCTTGGACCATTGATAAAGCGAGCGCAGCTCTGAGGGCATCCATGCTGTCGGCTAGTGTAAACACAGGTCGCACACGTGATGTCAGCATTCTCTTGTCGCGGAAAGTGACGTTGCGGACCTTAAAACTCCGGTCTGTCCACACGCAGACACCCAAAATGGAGAAAATGCAGATCTTCACTTTGGCCGGAGTTTTTAAAAAGATCTGTTTTCGTGTGAAAAAACTCCGTTTTCGTGTGGATGACAGGCCAAACGTAGAAAAATATCTACGTTTTGGCAGATCCCCGGCTACATGTGGACAGGGCCTAAGTTCTTAAAGTTTCTCACACATTGAATCACAAATGTCAGACTCCCCAGGAACGTTTACCCAGGATGTTGGAAGGAAGACGCTAACAGTTGTTGGACCTAGAGTTCAGAGAAAAAGGAAGAGAGAACAAGAGAACTGACATGAGAATCCCGGGTGAGAGCTGGGTCAAAGGTCACACCGAGATTGTGTGAGTGGGCAAAAAGTGTTTAAGCGGTTCCAATTCTGGAACCTTGGATCTCAAATAGCTGGAACACTCCTTCCAAGTTGGGAGTTTTGCTTTGGGAGGAGCTCAAGTGTTTTGGTTTCTTATACACAAGTCACAACTGCAAGTGAACAAGAGATGGACCAACGGAGCTTCATCCACAATAACCAAAGTGTTGCTCCAGTCTGCCATGGTGAAGAAAAAATTAAAGCTCCCAATTTACTGGTCCCTCTAGAATCCAACCCTCTACTTTGGCCTCCAAATGTCTGAAACGGCCTCCTTTTGTAGGGCGACCAGGCACAGTTTTAGAGAGGAGGAGTTAGAGCAGCTGCTCCTCTGCAGATCCTCTGAAGAAATCAGCCAAGGTGGTTCAGGCTGCCTCATCATCACCAGATTTCTGGGCACATCCCACTTATTGGAGATCCTGGTGCAAACTCTGAATTCACTGGAGGAATTGCCTATTTTCTCCGTCCAGTGAGCACCTTGGGATCTCCAGGGGGAAAGGTGTGTGGTTTGGTGAGAAGAATGTCTGGATGTGCTTCTTAAGGGTTCAGTCTGTGAATGTTTGATGTCACACCTGATTCAAACTTGCTTTAGGTCAGTTTGACAGAACCTGCAGGCTTTTTTGGACATATAACCGTGTGTCAGAGACGAGCTTTCCGGTGTAAAATCCTGCCTTTGTCTACATGTTTGTAATCAGATTAAGCTCACAATTCCCAACTGTATTTTCACAATTGTAAATCTGCATCCACAGCTAATGTATGCACCAGGTCGATTTATAGATTGAGCCACTGTATTTAGTGTTATCTGAGGTGTGCAGTTTCCATGGTGAATGAGAATATCCAGTCATAGTAATTTGTTTTCAGTGAAGTTCCTGTTGAACCTTTTTCTTCATCATCAAGCAAAATATAAACTAAAAATCTTTAGATAACACATCGTTTAGTTCTTTAAAAAAGCAGCAATAAACCTTTTTAGGGTCATCATATTTATTTAACATAGCAGAATGCAGCTTGGGTGGTCGCCAAGGCAAAAACCCGGGCATGGGAGGAGTTTGGTGAGACCATGGAGCAAGACTTCTGTATGGCTTTGAGGAGATTCTGGTCCACCATCTGGCGCCTCAGGGTGGGAAAGCAGTGCGCTACCAACACTATCTATATTGGGGACGGTGTGCTGCTGACCTCTACTCAGGACGTTGTGGATCGGTGGGCAGAATACTTCGAAGACCTCCTCAATCCCACCGACACGTCTTCCAGTGAGGAAGCAGAGTCTGGGGAGTTTGGGTTGGCCTCTCAAATCTCTGGTACTGAGGTCACTGAGGTGGTTAAAAAGCTCCTCTGTGGCAAGGCTCCAGGGGTGGATGAGATCCGCCCGGAGTTCCTTAAGGCTCTGGATGTTGTGGGGCTGTGTTGCCTGACGGGGCTCTGCAATATCGCGTGGACGTCGGGGGCAGTCCCACTGGACTGGCAGACTGGGGTGGTGGTCCCCTTATTTAAAAAGGGGGACCACAGGGTGTGTTCCAACTACAGGGGGATCACACTCCTGAGCCTTCCTGGTAAGGTCTATTCAGGGGTTCTGGAGAGGAGGGTCCGTCGGATTGTTGAACCTCAGATTCAGGAGGAGCAATGTGGTTTTCATCCTGGCCGTGGAGCACTGGACCAGCTCTATACCCTTAGGGGGATCCTGGAAGGTGCGTGGAAATTTGCCCGACCAGTCTACATGTGTTTTGTGGATTTGGAGAAGGCATTTGACCCCGTCCCTCGCTGTGGGGGGTACTCCGAGAGTATGGGGTACCAGGCATGCTGATACGGGCTGTTAGGTCCCTGTATGACCGGTGTCAGAGCTTGGTCCGCATTGCCGGCAGTAAGTCGGGCTCGTTCCCAGTGAGAGTTGGACTCCACCAAGGCTGCCCTTTGTCACCGATTCTGTTCATAATCTTTATGGACAGGATTTCTATGAGCAGCCAAGGTGTGGAGGGCATCCATTTTGGTGGCCTGAGGATCAGCTCTCTGCTTTTTGCAGATGATGTGGTCCTGTTGGCTTCATCAGAACGTGATCTTCAGCTTTCGCTGGAGCGGTTCGCAGCCGAGTGTGAAGCAGCTGGGATGAGAATCAGCTCCTCTAAATCTGAGACCATGGTCTTGATTCGGAAAAGGGTAGAATGCCTTCTCCGGGTCAGGGATGAGGTCCTGCCCCAAGTGGAGGAGTTTAAGCATCTTGAGGTCTTGTTCACGAGTGAGGGAAAACTGGAGCGTGAGATCGATAGGTGGATTGGTGCTGCATCTGCAGTGATGCGGGCGTTATACCGGTCTGTCGTGGTGAAGAAAGCTGAGCCAGAAGGCGAAGCTCTCGATTTACCGGTCGATCTACGTTCCTACCCTCACCTATGGTCATGAGCTTTGGGTAGTGACCAAAAGAACGAGATCGCGGATACAATCGGCCAAAATGAGTTTGCTCTGAAGAGTGGCTGGGCTCTCCCTCAGAGATAGGGTTAGAAGCTTGGTCATCCGGGAGGGGCTCGGAGTAGACATGCTTCTCCTCCACATCGAGAGGAGCCAGTTGAGGTGGCTCGGGCATCTGGTCAGGATGCCTCCTGGACGCCTCCCTGGTGAGGTTTTCTGGGCACGTCACGTCCAACTGAGAGGAGACCTAAGGGAAGACCCAGGACACGGTGGAGGGACTATGTCTCTCACCTGGCCAGGGAATGCCCTGGGATTCCCCCGGAGGAGCTGGCCCAAGTGGCTGGGAAGAGGGAAGTCTGGGCCTCTCGCCTTAGTCTACTGCCCCCACGACCCAACTCCGGATAAGAGGATGAAAATGGATGGATGTATGGATGGATGGATGTTTATTTAACACCAAAAAACAATGGTGAGTAAAAACACAGAACCCTTACTGGGATTTGTTTTTTTACATTGAGTGACACAATCAAGCTTGAATGTCCATATTTACTGCTATAACCTGACTCTAGCTGTAAAGTTTGCTAGGAGAGAAAAATGCTTTTGTTTTCAAATCCATCAATTATTTGGTAATTTAAAGTGTTGCACAATTAGCTTTTCAAAATGGAGCTCACCTCTCAACTTCACCTCTCAGCCAGTGTCATTCTTCCAGAGCAAGTCAGACTGCCAGGAGCTCCCGCTCCCCAACATCATAATTACGTTTAGCAGGAGAAAGACCTTCAGCAAATTAAAGGCAAATGTGTGCACCTTTAGGTCCTCATACCTCTGCTCCAACTCCAGTGGTGGAGGTGTCCACTTCTGCGATAAACTGGTGGGTGTTATCAGGCAAATGGAGGACCAGGGCTGATGTGAGTCTAAAAAAAGCAAGAGGAGCTTGTTCAGTCCATTTAAAACTGGCCTTGGTGGGGGGTGATGAAATGGAGGGAAGCAGCAATCTTGCCGTAGACCTGATGTCCGTAGAAGTTGGCAAAGCCTAAGCATTGGAGTTGTTTTCTGTCTGTAGGTGTGGCCCAGTCAATGACTGCAGAGACCTTCTCGGGATCCGTGGCGGTCTGATTTGGGGAGATAATAAATCCCAGGAAAGAAATTGAACAGCAGTGGAACTCAGATTTTTCAGACTTGATAAACGATTGTTCTGGAGGAGCTTCAAAATGACTGCTCGGATGTCTTTCTTATGAGGCTATAGATATGGGGCAAACACATTCACATCATCGAGGAATACAAAAACAAATTGCCCCACCATGTCCCTGACAGTGGCGGCGCCAGGGGCGCTATAGCTACCCCTGGATTAGTCATTGCACGCCCATAGCACCCCAAGTAAATATTAGATTATTTTTTTTACAATTTAATTTTAATTTAACGTGTGGATGTGATAATATTCAACATACAAAACAAAAATAATCAGTAAATTATCATATAGATAGTTAAAACTTAAACCAAAACAGGAAATTGATGTTAACCTTTGATCTCATTTTCCACCTGCGAACGAGTGAAAGGTAGAGCTAGCGGTAAAATGGGTCAGTTTTTTTGCCCACATTTCCACGGGTTCAGTCAGAAACGAATGAGTCTTTGGAAGTAATCTCAGACCCAAAAAAACCTACGGATCTGGATGAAGAGAGTCAACCCTCAACCGCCACAGCAGTCGAGGGTTTTGCCGCTGGCAATGCTAACACTAACGTTAGCTAACCTTGCAACACTATAGATGGTTTTCTGTGTGGCTGTATGTGTTCATGATTTCATGGAAAAGTCAGCAATTATTCACACGTTTATGATGTATATTAATGATTGTTTCAGGTGTTGATGAGGTTTTGTGCACGCATGTGTATCTGCTAGTGTTGAAGGTGTTTTAGAGAACAATAGGTACGCATGACCACTTCCTTCATAGCACCCTCAATAAAAAGACTAGCTCCTTCATAGCACCTGCAGAAAAACATTTCTGGAGCCGCCAATGGTCCCCGAGCACATCATAACAAAGGCCTGAAAGGTGGCAGGAGCATTAAAGGCCACAAAGCATAACTAGGTATTCGTAGTGTCCAGCAGGGGTATTGGGAGCAATTTTCCATTCATCCTCTTCTCTGATCCTGACCAGGTGATAGGCATTGTGGAGGTCTAGCTTGGTTTAAACTTGAGTGCCCTGCAGAGTCATAAGCTGTGTTAATAAGAGGAAGTGGATAATGGTTCTTTAGGATCATGTCATTAAGTGATGCATAGATGAAGACAGACATCTTTTGTCCCCACAAAGAAGAAACCTGCACCAGCTGGGGATGGGAGGGGTGGCTACCTGCCAAGAGCCATTGTAATATACAATAACTCTTTGATGACTTGGTTATTATTATTATTCTGAGCTACTACAGCAATCAGTTTCCCTCTGGGATTAATAAAGTGTTTTTGAATTGAATTGAATTTTAGTGATTCCTCAATATATCTTTACATTGCGGTGCGTTTAGAAAAAGAAAGGTAAGACAGACTGCCTCTAGGGGGTGAACGACAGAGTTGTGGGGCTGATGTGGGGAAAGAGATGAAGTGTGGTGTTCGTTAAATGCCTCCTTGAGGTTGTGGTATTCTTGTGAGAACTTAGAAAGTTCAGTGTAGGTCTCAAGGGTTGCGTGGGTGACAGGAAGAGAGGGAGATACAAACAGTGGGATGCCACACTTTGGGCAGCCTTGTTAATCTTCATGATTTTCCTGTATAAATTGCTGGTTGTTACAATAAAAACTTTCAGTAGGAGACACACAGTGGGATTTAAGGGGTGAAACAAAGTTTATAGGATTTACAGAAAGTGTTTAAACTAATTTAGGCAGGTGCATAAATATGGGCACTGTGATCATTTTATTGTTTATTGTTAAAGGGGGACGATTTTAAGTTTCCCTCCTCTTTGAATTTTCTCTGAAGAGTAGCAACATGGGGTCTCAGAACAACTCTTAGATGTTCTGAAAACAAAGATCGTTGACCATCATGGTTTAGGCCAGGGGAGGGATCCAGAAAGCTGTCTGAGATTTCACCTGTCTGTTTCCACAGTTAAGACCATACTGAGGAAATGGAAGATCACAGGCACAGTTCAAATTACGGCTCCAAGTGACAGACGCAAAATCTCTGATAAACAGAAGTGAAAAATCGTGAGAACAGTCAGTGTCAACCCATAGACCAGCACCAAAGACCTACAAGATCATCTTGCTGCAATGGAGTCACTGTGCATCGTTTAACTATTGGGCGCACTATACACAAGGAGATGCTGTATGTGAGAATGATGCAGAGGAAGCCTTTTCTCCGCCCACAGCACAAACAGAGCTGCTTGAGTTCTGCTAAAGAGCATTTGGACAAGTCATCTTCAATCTGGAATAAGGTACTATGGACTGATGAAACTAAAACTGAGTTCTCTTTCTTAGCATTCATTTCGATGTCTCACTCTGGGATACGCCCCTCTGCGGATTCCTCAGAAGCACTTATCTCAATACGCCAATCCTGAATGGCCAGTGACTGTGACAAACACGTCACCTGCTACTGTAAGTAGCAAGCATCCCAACGCACGCATTGTTCAATCACCTCTTCTCGATTCGGTGGTTGCTTATCTCACAGGTAAGTTAGCTGAACTGTTCACAAATGGAGCCAGCTAATATTTTCTCTCCGTCGCCGAACGCTAACTTACTGTCCTTCTGCCCTGACCTTCACCATATGATCGGGGCACAGCAAGCAGCTTCACACTCCAGTGCACCTGTTTGTTCTTTAGCTCACATACCAGTTAGTCCACATGGAAACCGCTCCTCCCAACAGAGGAGTTGACGGCACGGAAGCTCGCCTCTGTACCTGCGGGAACAGAATCTCGAGCAAAGACCCACACAAGGTCTGCTCAGGCTGGAACACGCCCAGCTAGCATTGGAAGTTCCTGGGTCATGCGAGAGCTGTGCTTGCTTCACCCTGAAGAGCCTTCGCCGGCGGCTAGTGGGCCAAGCTAGCCCGTCGGGGAAGGAAACATGCCTGCCGGCCCCTGGGCCACTGCCTGGGGACGCAGACGAACATGCTCTCCTGGAACCGGAACCATGTGCCAAACCCAGCTTGGGCTCCCAACTCAAATTGGCTGTTCCAAGCCACCCTGTCAAGGACGTGTTGGAGTTGGACTACGGAGATGACGAGGATACCTCAGAACTCCTCATTTCAGAGGAGGACGAGGATGACGACGTTTTTCTTACCCTTGCTCAGGTTTCCATGCCTAGCTTTCTGCCCTCTCCCAGGGATGGAGCGGTTTCTCCGGCCACTCACCTGGACATGCAGTCAGTCTGTTGATGCGCTGCAATCAGGGGGTTCCACAAAATAAACAATCAATGATGAACAAGAGTCTGCTTCTAGACCTGCAGAAAAGGGGCACACAACAATACAACAGGAGCAAGCTATCACTGTGTCAACTTGATGAAGAAATATAAAACCAACATTGTTTTACTGAACAATCACACGATAATAAATCACTGTGCATTAAGTGCCAACCACAGCCTTAAGACATGTGTTGAATGTGCCCAAGTCCATACTTATGAGAGCACCATGTGAGCACCTGTGAGTGTACACAAACTTGTATATGTAAAGTTTCTCTATAGAAACCGTCCAATAGAGAGTGCTAATATAAATATTAGCCCCCCCCCAAAAAAAAAGATGTGTAGGAGATGGAGGGAGCTCCAAGTCCCAAAGTCCCAGGAGCTGCCCTAGAGCACAGGGACCCCAGGGAGACTGCGGCCAGAAAAGCCCCTGCCCCGAGAGGTGCAGAGGATAGCCCCGGGAAGCCACAACCAGCAGCCGGCAGAGTCCCGAAGATATCAGCGGTAAGCCCACAGGCCTGCCCGCAGCCTCCCACCCCCAAGCCAGCTGAGCCCAGAACCCAGCGACCCGGGACCCAGGGGCGACCACCCCCACCGGGGACCCAGATGCCACCAGGCAGCCACCGGGACTGATCAGGCAGACATCAAAAATCTTAAACCCTCTGACCCGGGAGCCAAGAACACTCAGGCAGACCAAGGCACCGCATTCCACACCCGGTGTGGCAGGGGGAGGGGAGACGAAGATGTATAGCATCAAAAGAAGTCCCAGGAGAGGGGAGGAGTCAAGGCCCCACCTGACATATACAGTCATACACAGACACAGTCACACACTCTCTCCCTCATGCTCACACATACTCATACAACCAAAGACTTTAAAAAAATGCACGCCGGACACCCACTCATGCTCCCCATACACACCCTATTCACTCTGGTCCCAGTAATGCTGCACAAGGGGTACAACCATCACCGGTTCCCAGAGTTCGACCCTTTCTGCTGGGGTGCTGATGAGCAGGCTCCCCCGCCCAACGTTGAGCAAAGCAACCCACCACCCCAGACCCCAACCAGACGGCCAGATCTCCCTCCCAGCCTTCAGCCCAGGGAAGCCAAGTGACAACAGAGGTGTGCTAAGACCCCAGACAACCCTCTTGCTGGGCGAAGCGAGAAGAGGTGTTTATCTTGAATAACGCGTGCGTTGGGACGCTTGCTACTTATAGAAGTAGGTGACGCGTATGTCACGGTCACTGGCCAATCAGGATTGGCATATTGAGATAAGTGCTTCTGAGGAATCCGCGGAGGGACGTATCCCATAGTGAGACATCTCATGTTACTCAGAGAACCGGGGTTACGAAAGTAACCTAAAGTTATTTGGGCATAACAAGGGGCATTATGCATGGGGAAAAGAACACAGCATTCCAAGAAAAACTCCTGCTACCTACAGTAAAATGTGGTGGTTCCATCAAGCTGTGGGCTGTGTGGCCAGTGCAGGGATTGGAAATCTTGTTAAGGTTGAGGGACACATGGATTCCACTTAATATCAGCAGATTCTGGAGACCAATGTCCAAGAATCAGTGACAAACCTGAAGCTGTACCGGAGCTGGATCTTTCAACAAGTCAATGACCCTAAACACTGCTCAACATCTACTAAGGTCTTCATGCAGAGGAACAAGTAGAACATTCTGGAATGTCCATCTCAGTCCCCAGACCTGAATATTATAGAAAATCTGTGGTGTGAACTTTATGCTGAAACAGCTCTGTACAGCGTGGTTTAGGTCAGCTAATCTGAGTGTAGTTGTGTTTCCCTGCCAGCCGTTTCAAAGATTAGTAGTTACATCCACACGAAATCTTAGCTCATTACCTGTAGAACTGACTGAGTTGAAGCCCATTTTGTCTTGGCTGTGGTGGCCATCTTTAATTTGGTTGACTTCAAATAAGCTGTAGATGAACATCCATTGGATTTTAGATATTTAGCTAATGAACACACACAGACACAGGCAAAGACAGCATCAACCCATGTTTACCTTTTGACAACTGTATCAAATTATAACTCTTTTAAAGGAATACATTGTAACTTTTTCATAGTTTTTTATCATTTTCTTGAGCCAGTGCTACAATGACTTTACAAGGTTAATGAAAGGCCACCCAGCCCCTATCGCCCCCGGCGGCCAGAACATTCCCCTTGCAACTTCAGACTGGTTGGGACTTAGAAAAAATTGAACTGACATACCTGGCGCTGCAGTCTGCTTCCAGCACATTTCCTGCATATTTTACATCATAACATACATTTAATTTAGCGATGAACTGCTCCTGTAGACACTAAGGAAGGCTGCGGAGACGTTTCAGGTGTTAGATTAAGGTGTTAAAAAGACGAACGCACAGCAAAGAGATAAGTTTTGCTTTTGGTTATACAACAGACACTAGGGGGTGCTAAAGGAAATCCAAAACTGCCTAGTCTCAATTATGTTTACTTATTTGGCAGATGTTTTTATCCAAAGCAACAAAAAATTGTTAACCTATAGGGCATGTTGTGATCTGTGGGGGAAACCAGAGTACCCGGAGGAAACCCACGCATGCATGGGGAGAACATGCAACTCCGCGCAAAAAGGCCGCTGCCGAGATTCTAACCTGCAACCTTCTTGCTGCGAGGCAACAGTGCTAACAACTGCAGCACCATGCAGACTTCAGTAACATCACAAATACAATAGATTTTATACTGGACATCAAGGGGCTCTCAGCCGTAAGTGAAGTTCACGAGTTAGGGGCTCGACACACGCGAGGCGACCAACGACCGCGATCAGCGAAATTCGTCACTGTCGCTTTTATTACCTGACACACGGGAGGCGATCCGCGGCAGCGGCCAGCGGAAAAGCCGTCTACGCATTCTGTTCCATGGCGAAACTGAAACTTCGGTTGTTTTGCTTGGCTGTGCCAGGTTGGAGGGAATTAAGGTTATTTAAGCGGTTCAGAGTTAAAAAAGTGGTAGATATGATGTTTCACAAGGTGCTGCTAGAGTTATGTGAAATCTTACTTCTGATTTTACTATATAAAACATAATAATAATAAACTTCTCCTCCCTTTTTGCTCGGAGATGTACGGAGCATCCTGTCCGCTCATTGGTCAGTGAATGAAATCTCCGTTGATTGGTCCTCGTCCGAGCGACAGCGATGAAAAGTTGAAAATATTTCAACTTTCTGGGATTGTGTCGCTGGGTCGCCTGTGCACGAGCGCAAAATTTCACATGCACGTTTTTCGCGTTTCGCTTGGTAGGAGGGAGACCCGCGATTATCGCTTTGTCATGTCTCATTGAAAATGAATGGAGGAGAGGTGATGTCGCCTCCCGTGTGTCAAGCCCATCAATGAGCTCTGTTTATCTAAATCACAATTTAAAAATTTTGACTTCAGACTAATTTCATCTGCTGCAGGCAGCTAGAAAACCTGGCGGGTAAGGTATTTCCTCATCTCTAAATGCAATCAATGTCCAGCAGATTCTAAATATAAAAACTTCATGATGCTTCAAAAGAAAACATTTCAGAAAATCCTAATTAGTGTAACATACCAAAAGGGTCAATTTCACCTATATATTGACCAACATAATAACCCTTCATCTACAGAAATAAATCCACTTTCTATTTGGCCTTCCAAACCCAGAAGGTTCTGCTCAGTGCGTGTTGACAAAACAGGCTCCCAAGGACTTGTACTCTCTGCATAAAAGCCAGACTGCTGAATTCCTCCCTATCTCCGTGAAGCTTCTACAGGATTTTACACTTATAAGTGAATAACCATATGTGATGAATGAACAAGATGTTTAAATGAAATGTTTGAATAATCTGTGCTTAACCCAACGATGGCTTTAAAATGAATACTGCTCTTACAATGATCCATTTATATCACAAAGCTGTATGATTTAACACGTTAATCATTGTTTACACTCATACACATTACAATAAGATACATATTAAGGTTCAAATTCACCTCACTTAAGAGTTTTGAACATTCTTATTCGCAAGGCTTTGTATCCGCAACAAGGCATGTCTTCTGAGGAATGTTTTGGAAAAGCCTTCAAGACATGGCACATTCTGATTTGCCAGAATACGCCAGAAATGACAAATAATGAATTCATTAAAACAGGAATTACTTCCTGATTAATTCAGTTTCCAGCTGACTCCCGATTCTGCCAAATCGGGAAAGAAGCCTCTTTTGAAACAATCTCCTTTGACCTCCTGTCAAAGCCTCTCTGCAACGCTGCAGCTGATACCAGACAACCAGCTCTTCTAAGGGCCAAGCAAACATCAACCTTAGATGCAAATAAGCATTCCAGCTTCCTGCCTTCACCTCGAGGGTTCTCAGACTGGACGGGTCCCATCGAAACTGTCTACAGGTTCGTGATATCAGAGGTTCACTCCACCGGAGATCACCATCGACCCCCCCCCGGATCGAACGAGAACCTCCACACCAAGGGTGCGTAGACTTGGCCCGACAGATTGCGTCTGATGCTGTTTTTAATAAACAACTCTCTAGTTTAGAACCAAACAACCAATTATTTTACACCCAGATTTCACAATTTCTCTCAGATACAAAGAACGGTTGCTAAACATCTAGCTTCCATCAGAACACCTCACATCCACCGTGTCACATCTCATTATTCATATCTTGTCATGTATAAATTATTGGTTTAGGAAAAATAATTAAATTCATTTTATAAACTATATACTGACTCTGAATTAATACGAAGTTTGTTTATGGTCACTAAAGAAGCAAAGAACCCTAGAATCTCCTGATTAAGCATTCAAAGATCAATCAGATTAATATTTCCTATTTTTGTAGAATCATCACATCTTATTGGTCATAATTAACAAATGTGTTATGTATAGATTATTTTGACTGCTTAAAGCACTCTGACCTGTTATTGTGTATGTAAAGTGTGGTTTATTTGTGATTTTAGAACAAAAGAGAAGTTGAAATGTCCTGACATATCCCAAATCAGACACAGAAGTTTTACATCCACTCATACAGAAGGGACGTACTAACCCACAATATGGCTGAATTTAAAATGAGATGAAAACAACATATAAATTTAGACACTTGTGTTACTTGCACCACTTAGTTTCCAAGGTAACAAGAAGGGTATATTTAGAGAGCTCTAAACTGAGAAAGAAGGAAAAAATAGTGTTAATCTTGAAGGAGCAATTGCAATTAGGCAAAGTTAAGTAGTAAAGATCAAAACACCTCATCTGCCTGCGCTGAAGGTGAGAGAATGCACAAGAACAACCACCCAGTTCATTCAGCACCACTTCTGACACTTGCGTCATTCAGTATTTAGTGGCATTACTGATTCATACGATGCAGGAGAGGTTGCACTTCATCCACTCATCAAGGGAGGTTCTGGGAAAATAATTTGGAAGGTTTAGTTAGAAGCAACTGGACTTTTCTTGCTTTCCTTGAAGACGTTTTGCCTCTCAGCGAAGAAGCTTCTTCAGTTCTGCAGAACAATGAAGAAATGAAGAAGCTTCTTGGATGAGAGGCAAAACGTCTTCAAGGAAAACAAAAGTGTCCAGTTCACTCAGTTCAGGACTACCGTGCCCTGGACGACTGAAAATCCCCACAAACACACACATTTTTATGTTCCCAGTTAGAAACAATAACAGTTTGGGGAAAATACAGACATAATTAAAAAATATATGTTTTTATTATTGGTTTCATTCACTGCCCGGCGAATAAAATGTCGCCATTAAAAATATATCAGACACTCTAATATTTCGTTTGACCGCCTTTTGCTTTGATCACGGCCAAGGCCGGATTAACCATATGGGCAACTGGGCAATTGCCCAGGGTAGCAAGGGCACGAGCAAAATACTGTAGGCGGCAGACCTAGGATCTTTCATGGCGGTCAAAACGAAGAGTCGAAGTACCCGGCCCGGAGGGTTACCGGGGTCCCACCCTGGAGCCAGGCCTGGGGTTGGGGCCCGTGAGCGAGCGCCTGGTGGCCGGGCTTTCGCCCATGGGGCCCGGCCGGGCCCAGCCCGAACCGGATACATGGGCTCGTCCAACTGTGGACCCACCACCCGCAGGAGGAACATGAAGGGTCCGGTGCAATGCGAATCGGGTGGCAGACCAAGGCGGGAGCCTTGGCGGTCCAATCCCCGGACAAGAAAACTAGTTTTTGGGACATGGAACGTCACATCGCTGGCGGGGAAGGAGCCGGAGCTTGTGGCAGAGGTTGAGTGGTACCGGATAGATATAGTCGGACTCACCTCGACACATTGCTTTGGCTCTGGAACCCGAGACCTGGAGAGGGGTTGGACACTCTACTTTGCTGGAGTTGCTCCGGGTGAGAGGCGGAGGGCTGGGGTTGGCTTTTTGTTAGCCCCGAGACTCTCTGCCTGTGTGTTGGGGTTTACCCCGGGGGACAAGAGGGTAGCTTCCTTGCGCCTTCGGGTCGGGGAACGGGTCCTGACTGTTGTTTGTGCTTATGGGCCAAATATCAGTTCAGAGTACCCACCCTTTTTGGAGTCCCTGGGACGAGTGCTAGATAGTGCTCCATCAGGGGACTCCATTGTCCTGCTGGGGGACTTCAATGCTCACGTGGGCAATGACAGCTGGACCTGGAGGGGTGTGATTGGGAGGAATGGCCCACCTAATATGAACTCGAGCGGTGTTTTGTTATTGGACTTCTGTGCAAGCCACAGTTTGGCCATAACGAACACCATGTTCGAACATAAGGACGCCCACCGGTACACTTGGTACCAGGGCAGCCTAGGTCACAGGTCGATGATAGATTTTGTAGTCGTATCATCTGACCTGCGGCCGTATGTTTTGGACACCCGAGTGAAGAGAGGGGCGGAGCTGTCAACTGATCACCACCTGGTGGTGAGTTGGATCAGATGGCAAGGGAACATGCCGCGTAGACCTGGCAGACCCAAACGCATAGTGAGGGTCTGCTGGGAACGCCTGGCAGAAGAACCTGTCAAGACGGTCTTCAACTCCCACCTCCGGCAGAGCTTTGACCACGTCCCGAGAGCAGTGGGGGACATTGAGTCCGAGTGGGCCTTGTTCCACTCTGCAATTGTCGAGGCGGCTGTTGCTAGCTGTGGTCGTAAGGTGGCCGGTGCCAGTCGTGGTGGCAACCCTCGTACCCGCTGGTGGACACCAGAGGTTCGGGGAGCCGTCAGGCTGAAGAAGGAGGCCTACAGGGCGTGGCTGGTCTGTGGGTCTCCGGAGGCAGCAGACAGGTACCGGATAGCCAAGCGGGGTGCAGCAGTGGCAGTTGCCGAGGCAAAATCTCGGGCGTGGGAGGAGTTTGGTGAGGCCATGGAGAAAGACTATCGATCGGCTCCAAACTGTCCGGCGCCTCAGGAGAGGAAGGCAGCAACTCGCTCACACTGTTTACAGTGGGGATGGGGAGCTGCTGACGTCAACTGAGGCTATAGTCGGACGGTGGAAGGAATACTTTGAGGAGCTCCTCAATCCCACCAATGCGCATTCCGAGGAGGAACCAGAGCTGGGAGGCCTGGGGATGGACTGTCCGATCTCGGGGGCAGAAGTTGCTGAGGTAGTCAAACAACTACACAGCGGCGGAGCCCCGGGGGCGGATGAGGTTCGTCCTGGGTATCTCAAGGCTATGGATGTTGTAGGGCTGTCATGGTTGACACGTCTCTACAACATTGCGTGGTCATCGGGGGCAGTTCCTAGGGAGTGGCAGACCGGGGTGGTGGTCCCCATCTTTAAGAAGGGTGACCTGAGGGTGTGTTCCAACTATAGGGGGATCACACTCCTCAGCCTCCCTGGAAAGGTCTACGCCAAGGTACTGGAGAGGAGGGTCCGATCGATAGTTGAATCTCAGATAGAGGAGGAGCAATGTGGTTTTCGTCCTGGCCGTGGAACTGTGGACCAGCTCTATACCCTTGCAAGGGTGATGGAGGGGGCATGGGAGTTTGCCCAACCAGTCCACATGTGCTTTGTGGATTTGGAGAAGGCTTATGACCGTGTCCCCAGGGGCACCCTGTGGGGGACGCTCCAGGAGTATGGGGTGGGTGGCTTTCTGTTAAGGGCCATTCAGTCCCTTTACCAAAGGAGCGTGAGTTTTGGTCCGCATAGCCGGTAGTAAGTCGGACCTGTTCCCAGTGAGGGTTGGACTCCGCCAGGGCTGCCCTTTGTCACCGGTTCTGTTCATCACTTTTATGGACAGAATTTCTAGACGCAGCTGTGGTGTGTAGTGTGTCGAGTTTGGTGGCAGGAGAATCTCGTCTCTGCTTTTTGCGGATGATGTGGTCCTCCTAGCTTCATCCAGCTCTGACCTTCAGCTCTTGCTGGGTAGGTTCGCGGCCGAATGTGAAGCGGCTGGGATGAGGATCAGCACCTCCAAACCATGGTTCTCGACCGGAAAAGGGTGGCTTGCCACCTCCGGGTCGGGGGAGAGGTCCTACCTCAAGTGGAGGAGTTTAAGTATCTCGGGGTCTTGTTCACGAGTGAGGGTAGGAGGGATCGGGAGATCGACAGGCGGATTGGTTCGGCGTCTGCAGTGATGCGGACGCTGAGCCGATCTGTCGTGGGGAAGAGGGAGCTGAGCCAGAAAGCCAGGCTCTCGATTTACCGGTCGATCTACGTCCCAATCCTCACCTATGGTCATGAGCTTTGGGTAATGACCGAAAGAACGAGATCGCGGATACAAGCGGCCGAAATGAGTTTCCTCCGTAGGGTGGCCGGGCTCAGCCTTAGAGATAGGGTGAGAAGCTCGGACATTCGGGAGGGACTCGGAGTAGAACCGCTGCTCCTCCGGATCGAAAGGAGCCAGTTGAGGTGGTTTGGGCATCTGGTCAGGATGCCTCCTGGACGCCTCCCCGGGTAGGTGTTTCGGGCATGTCCTGTCAGCAGAAGGCCCCCGGGTCGACCCAGGACACGTTGGAGAGGTTACATCTCCAATCTGGTCCGGGAACGCCTTGGGGTCCTGCCGGAGGAGCTGGTGGACAAGGCCGGGGAGAGGATGGCCTGGAGCTCCCTAATTGGGATGCTTCCACCGCGACCCGGACCCGGATAAGCGGAGGAAGACGAAGACGAAGACGAAGGCAGACCTATCTGTAATATCCCGCATTATATTAAACTAGGGTGACCGTATGTCCGGTTTTCCCTGGACATGTCCACTTTTCACTATCTGTCCGGGCATCCGGACTGGGGGTTCTTGTATTGATGAAAATGTCCGGCTGTTCATCCAGGAGCAGGGATCGAATTATGGGGGAGATGTATATCCTACACATCCGGGTGAGCCGGAAAAAAGTTTTCTACCTATATGACATCATTTATGGGCTCTTTTGAGCAGAGAGCACAGAGAGCGGCACAGCGCTGATCGTTGCTGCGCAGCGTTCCAGGCAGCTGCATCCAGCGCACGGTCCATTCTCAAAGTGGCGCAACCAAAAATCTGTAATTAACACACAATCGTTCATGTCCGCACATGTTCTCTACTTTCTGTCTTATTTGTGCCTGAAGCGCTCTGCCACTGCAGAGCTCATCACCTGTGATGCGGCGATTTCACCTCACTGACGCAGCATCGAAATGCGCTCTCTGCTTTGTGGTCAGGAGATCCCTTTGATCTGCTCAGAAGTAACTGATGAGGTGAAAAAGTAAGAATCCAGGCAGCAGTTTTTCTGGAGAGTTTAGAGGAGATGCAGGAAGATGAGAGACAGACAGGACAGGAAAATAGTTAAATAAAAACAAGAAAACAAAACAAAGTGTTGAAAAGTAAAATGTAGGTAGATTTATCTCCACTACACGTTTTTACCTGTATAAAACAATAAGTTACACACATGCAATAATTATACATCTGATACAATTCAGATCACCTTCAAAACTCAGTCACACGTCCAGGGCCGTTTCAAGACATTTTGGGGGCCAAGGCAAAATGACCCCACTCCCCAGAAGCCTCTGTATAATTCATACCCTCTCCAGCAGTATTAGTTATACGGTGTTTATAAAAGCCCCTCAGACATTACTGACATGTTCTAATATTATCAGATGAAAAACTAAATTATCAGACATGCTGTCTCATCTGCCTCTTTTCTAAACTTGCAAAAAGTAACAAAACCATTTGAAAGCCGCTATTTGTGGATTCTCTGAAAGTTTCCATGGAGTCTTTGACACCTTATTTTATCATTGATCCTATCGTTTAATCTCACAGCTGAAACAAGCATCCTTAATAATCTGTGCACAGGAAGCTTACCGATGCTGTAGTAGAACAAAAGTTATAATAATTTGTTATTAATACAACCTGGTTGCAGCACTGTGCATGTCAGAAGCGTGCCGGTGAGTGAAGCGGAGGCAGGATCCACACGCAGGTGCAAAGGCAGGCAGGCAGACAAGCAGGAACGGTTTAAAGGTTTTATTCTTGAATACGCTGACACAGAAAAAATGATCCAACACGAGACAAAGAACTGAAGGGGTTCAAATACAAGAGGGTTGGGAACTTGGGTGATTGGAAAATGAGAGGCAGGTGGGAGCAATCAACAGACACATGACTAAACCATAAGGGGAGACAGGACGGGGAGTGACACACTGAAGCAGAAAAATGAGATTTAGCAATAAATATGCAAAATATTTACATATGAATTGTTTTAGAGCCCTTTTATTGGCAGAATCTGATATTAATTTACTTCTTACAAAAAATGGGTCCCAACGTGGTTTGTGTGGTGTTGCCATAGTGTGATGTCACAGGCACAGATCCCGTCCTCTTGTTTGGAAATGGAAATATGATCACCCTACATTAAACAAACTGTCCACCCGGGCTTTTGCGCTGCACAGAGACGCTTCGCTGCCTACGACTTTGAACTTCAGTTGAGAGTCAGTCTCATGCAGACTGACCAATGAAGAGAGGGCCTCAAGTTAAGACCCTCTCCTCATTGGTCAGTCCACACAAGGTGGGTCAAAGGCTACCCTGAGCGGGTTACGTGATGTCAGGCATTCAAGTGTTGAGTATATTTACTGCATATTACAGTAATATATTCTGTATGTGACCATATTATGGTGATCCTCGGGTGGTGATGATGGGGCCCTTGAATATTGTTGCCCAGGGTACAAAAAAGTGTTAATCTGGCCGTGATTACGGCACACATTCATTGTGGCGTTGCTTCGATAAGCTTCTGCCACGTCACCAGATTTATTTCCATCCAGTGTTGCATTGAGGTTTCACCAAGATCTTGCATTGATCATGGTACAGTCTGACCGCTGCACTAAGCCTTCTCCAGCACATCCCAAAGATTCTCAATGGGGTTAAGGTCTGCACTCTGTGGTGACCAATCCATGTGTGAAAATAATGTCTCATGCTCCCTGAACCACTCTGAGCCTGATGTATCCTGGCATTGTCATCTTGGAATATGCCTGTGCCATCAGGGAAGATGGAATAACCTGGTCATTCAGTATATTCAGGTAGTCAGCTGACTTCATTCTAAGAGCTCATCCTGTTGCTGAACCTAGGCCTGACCAATTAAAGCAAACCCAGATCATAGCACTGCCCCCACAGGCTTGTACAGTAGGCACTAGGCATGATGGGTGCATCACTTCATCTGCCTCTCTTCTTACCCTGATGCACCATCACTCTGGAGCAGGGTCCATCTGGACCAGACCAGTTTTTAATAATGTTGGAGAGTTCTTAACCTAGTTTTGGTCGTTTATGTATCTCCTTAGATGTTTTCTCTGCTTGATGCACCAATGATCTGACCTTTCTCAAACAGACGAACATCTTTTCCACAACCACCTGATGTGTCTTTCCACATGTTTGTTTAAGAAATGAGAAGAATCTCGTTGAACCAGTTGGGTTAATTAACCTGTTACCAACTGAAAGATAACTGGATTTTCATCTACAACTGATTCCCTTTTGAAGTCAATGCAATTCAACATGGTCGTTATCATCCACATTAGCAAACACACAAATGGCAACAACTCAGTCGTTGTTGCAAATATTGAGCTAAATTCTGATGTGTCTGTAGCTGGGAATCAGCTGATCAGACATGCTTTTGACTGAAACTACACAAAACATTCCTTCAAGGTTTGATAAGCAAACAATAATTTGATGATGTCTTAACATAATGTGATCCAAGGTCCAGGTTTTAAGTCTCCTAGAACATCATGATCTTTAGGGATAAGTTTAGAGGATAATTAAAATAAACCAATCCCTTCATCTTCTGTAAAACACAGCAGAGGTTACGTGATGTTTGGGTTAAATAAATAAAATGTCATTAAAGTCAGTATTTTTTATTCTTTTTTTTTACTGAGTGTGGCGCAGCAGAAACCCTTTGTGGCTCATTGTGTCATAAGGAATCAATCCTTCTTTTATTGATGAAAAGGTACAATAGCCAGAAATCTGAGTCCTTAGATTTGCCAATTTGATTATCACTAGTCAGTAAACATGAGCCACTAACTTTAATGCCATGGGAAACTCAGAGACCATGGTGGTACGGCTTAAAGGCAATATTGGTGTGTTGAAGTGTTCATTTACAATAAAGTTCTGTCTAAAAACAGAATGTCTCATCTGCAAAAATGAACATTAGACAGTTAGCATCGAAGAGCTATTCTGAGTTTGGCGGAGCGTCCTCGAGGATTTTCTAGAACATCATTTTTTCCAGGGGTGATCACTTTCCTCCGCACAGGAAACCAGCAGGCACTTTTACAATCTCGTTCCTCGTCCACCACACGTTCCTTCCTGCTACCCTGTTTCTTTGGGCTGAAGTGGTACTGATCCAGATTAGACAGGTCCTCCCCCCGCAGGAACCGTTTGACCAGTCTGTCCTCTAAAGAATGAAATGTGATCACACAGAGACGTCCGCCGGGCTTCAGCGCAGCCTGAGCCACGTTCAGGCCGGCGTGTAGTTCGTTCAGCTCGTCGTTCACAAAGATACGAAGGGCTTGGAAGGTTTTGGTAGCTACGTGTGCCGGTCGTTGAAGTCGGTCTTTTCGTGCGTAGAGGACAAAGGCAGGAAACGCTCCTGGAAACAAGGAAAAGTCAGAGTGAGTGGATCTGGTAGCTGTACCTTAAATGTTACTGTAGAAACTCCTCCAATCAGAATTTACCCCTTTCCCAGGTTTTAGCTGAAATCCTTCCCTTCATACCAGAACAATGTTATTCCAGACTTTTCTTTCATTTAAAGTAAAGGTTAAAGGGTGAGATGTTCTCATAACAGAGATTTCTTTTCAGGAGCCCACTTTGAGAAATATGGTAAAAAAAAAATGCACAAAGTACATAGTAATTATGTTTTTTGGATGTATTAAAACTGTATTATTATTGTTCTTCCCTAACAAACACGATTGAGTAGTTTGACACAGCCCAGAGCTGTAGAAAGACAGAGTTGCGACACTCTTGAACCCTTTTCAGATTGACATTCTGGAATATGTGTGGACAATTCAGTCCGGTTTTTAACCAGAACTGTGTTTTCAGACACACCATTTTTGTACCGAAACTTGTCCTTTCGGCTGCCTTCACACAGCAGGGTAAAGTTCCAGACGTCGGGTAGGGGGGGGGGGGGGAGTGATCGGACTTATGTTAAGCACAATTCTGCGCACACGAAGACAAGTCCGGACCTGTTACTAGGGGCTTCGTCCAGTTTAAACGTTATCCGGATGTTTGTATCCAGACACAAAGGTCTTACGGGCAGAGTCCTGAACATTTCCGTTTTTCATGGCCTGTCTGAAGGGGGCTCAATAGACTTCTATGGAAAGAATGGAATGTGGAAGTCACGTAGTTCATGTAGCTTCGAATAGTTCCAAACAGCCCCTGTTTGCTGCATTGACCGCAGTTCATTTTCGGAGTTTCGGAAGGATTTTCTCCGGTAAGTTGATGAAATGTCATCATGTTTTTGCATTGTGAAGCGTTAGCTAACCGCTTCGTACCAAAATAAGCCAACAATGATATTTTAAGTTTCCAATTTTAGCTAGATAACCATTAATAAGCTAATTGTATGCAGCTTGTTGATTGTGAGCAGGAGGGGTTTAGACAAGCTTGGCGAGCTGTAGACAGGTTTATTTCAGTTTGTTTAATTCTACGTTTGAAAAATATCCCCCACAGTTTGACATAGGTTTGTCATGCTACGAGCAGGAGGGTTGGACCGAGGATGCAGAAAACCCAGAACGACCAGAGGCAGGAGTGTTTAAGAAAATAAATTCCTTTATTTAAAGGAGGATCCGCCGAAATCCAAATGCGCAGAAACCAAGCCTAATCTTGAACAAACTGAACGACCAAAAACAAAACAAAACAGAAGCTGACTCATGAGCACGAACCTGGAGATAACACAAAAGGGACAAAACAACGCTGAAGAAGAAGAAGAAGGAGAAACAGAAAATGTCATTTCTATAGCGCCTCTCAAGATAAAAATCACGAGGCGCTTCACAAAAACAAAAATTGTAAAAATATAAAAAAGCATTTAGAAAATGTTTAAAAATGTATTAAAATGAGCAAAAATAGGCAATTGTGATTAAAAAACTGTTAAGAATAAGAAGAAGAAAATATCATTTCTATAGCGCCTCTCAAGATAAAAATCGCCTGGCGCTTAAAGAAAGAGAGAGAGTGAATAGGAAAGAGGGAAATCAGTGGATCCTGAGGAAGGCGGAATAGGTGGGGAGAGCAGAATAAAGAGAGAGTGGTGAAGAAGGTCACACCAAAGCCAGCTTGAACAAGTGAGTCTTCAGCTGCTTTTTGAAGGAGACCACTGAGTCCACTGATCTCAGGCTCAGGGGGAGAGAGTTCCAGAGTCTGGGGCCCACAGCAGCAAATGATCTGTCACCTTTGGTCTTTAGCCTGGTGCTGCACAACCAGTAGGCTTTGATCACTGGACCTCAAGGACCTGCTGGGGGTGTAGGGACTAAGAAGATCACCAATGTAAGATGGTGCTTGTCCATGTAAGGCCCTATAGACCAGAACCAGGATCTTGAAATGAACCCTGAAGTTGACTGGCAGCCAATGAAGCTGGAGGAGAAGCGGGGTGATGTGGGTGTGTTTGGAGGACTTGGTCAGAAGCCGAGCACAGGCTTTCTGTACGACCTGTAGACGGTTCAGGGAGGTTTTGCTCAGACACGTGAAAAGAGAGTTACAGTAGTCTAAGCGTGAGGAGATGAAGGTGTGGATAACTGTCTCAAGTTCAGAGCGGGACAGAATGGGACTCAGCTTAGCAACGTTCCAGAAATGGAAGAAGGAAGAGCGAACAAGAGAACTGACATGAGAATCCAGGGTGAGAGCTGGGTCAAAGGTCACACCAAGATTCTTGACAGAGGGTTAGGTGTGAGAAGCAAGCTGACAAAGAGAGTCTCTGACTTTGGGAACCAGCTTGTCTGGGGCACAGATGAGGATCTCAGTCTTATCTTCATTCAGCTGTAGAAAGCTCCCAGCCATCCAGGTTTTGATAGAGTCTAAGCAGGTGTGTAACAGCTGCAGCTTAGACATCTCATGGTGCTTGAAGGAGGTATACAGTTGGATGTCATCTGCATAAAGATGGTAGGAGATTTCTTTGAAGGAGCTCAGGATGTGCTGAAGAGGAAGCAGATAGAGGAGGAAGAGAAGAGGCCCCAGCACAGAACCTTGTGGGACACCATGGGTAAGGGAGTTGGTGGAGGACCTAAACTTGGAGACGGACACAGAAAAGGAGCGCTCAGACAGATAAGAGGAGAACCACTCCAGAGCAGTTCCTGATAGGCCTACCCAGTCTCTCAGCCTCTCCAGTAGCAGGTGATGGTCAATAGTGTCAAAGGCTGCAGTCAGGTCCAGCAGGACCAGAACATAACAGTCCCCTGCATCACTGTGAGTCAGAAGGTCATTAGAGACCCTAAGAAGAGCTGTTTCAGTAGAATGAGCTCTACGAAAACCTGACTGGAAGCTATCATAGATGTTATGTTCATCAAGAGCAGCTGTGAGTTGTTTAGCCACAACTTTTTCCAAGATCTTGGAGATGAACAGAAGTTTAGAGATGGGTCTGAAGCTGCTATGGAGAGAGGCGTCAAGACTCGTTTTTTTAAGAAGCGGGTGGATTACAGCGTTCTTAAAGTAAGCAGGGACCTGACCAGAAACCAGAGAAGCATTAATTATAGAAAGCACGCTGGGACCGATGGACTGAAAAGCACTATTAAACAAAGATGAGGGTAAGATGTCGAGGGGGCATGCAGAGGTCTTCATAGAGTTACCTAGTTTGGTTAACTCAGGCAAAGAAACAGGAGCAAAGCTATCTAGGATGATGGGCCTGGTTGGAGTCGGGAGAGGCAGCGATAAGGCTGAAGGAGAGATGCTAGATCTGACCTTATTGACTTTGTCCACAAAGAAAGACAGAAAGTTCTCACAGTCTTTAACAGAGTGGATGGAGGCTGTAGGAGAGGCAGGAGAGACGATGCTGCTGATAGTGTTAAACAGCACCTTGGGGTTCCCTTTGCTCTGGGACACCAGGTTGGAGAAATAGGAAACCCTAGCGTCTCTGACTGCAGAGTTAAAGGATGTCAGAAGATCCTTTAGGTGCAGCAGATGGGTGTGGAGATGGGTTTTCTTCCACAAGCGCTCAATTTTTCTGAACTGGCGCTTCAGGCTGCGAAGGCTGTCATTAAACCAGGGAGTGGGGTTCACTGCAGGAACTGATCTGGTTCTGACAGGACAGATGTTGTCCAGAATGGAGAGGCAGTGCTCGTTAAACTGAGAAGTTAAGGAATCTGGGTCGTTATCAGAAGAACAGGGTGGATTAAAAGCAGCAGAAAAAATGCTAGCTATGCTCTCATTAAGAAAACGAGAACTAACCATACGGCGAGCAGGAGATGGGGACGCAGAAACTGACAAGTTAGAAAATGCAATGGTGATCTGAAATATAAATGTCCTCAGGATGAACACTGTCTGCATTTAGACTTAGGGTAAAAACAAGGTCCTGAGTGTGCCCCCTGGTGTGTTTGGGGCCAGAAAAATGCTGGGTAAAGCTGAAGGAGTCCATAAGGCTGGAGAAACTCATGGCAAAGTGATCAGAGGGATCATCGACGTGGATGTTAAAGTCACCAACAATCACCAGTCTGGACAGCTTCACAGTGGAGGATAGAAAGTCACTAAACTCCTGAAGGAAAGAACTGTTTGGACCAGGTGGATGATAGACCACAGCACAGTAGATCGGGTCCTTACGCCCAACATTAATCAGCTGCAGTTCAAAGGAAGCAAAGTGACCAGAGGTTGTAGAGTTACATGGAAGATGGTCTCTGAAAACAACAGCTAGGCCTCCACCACGACCAGAACCCCGGGGCTGTCTAAGAAAAGAATAACCACTCAGGCAGAGTTCAATCAGAGCAGAATAATCAGATGTTTGCTGCCAAACTTCAGTCAGAAACAGAAAATCCAGGTTTTTAGAGAGAATTGGATCATTGAGCAGGAAAGACTTATTTTTAACAGAGCGGGTATTTAATAGAACCATGCTGAGTGAGGTGGAGAATCAGAAACTACAGAAACAGCTGGAGTTAGTGGACGTAAATTAGCAGGGTTAGATCCACGGTGTTTATAAAAACCACTTATGGAGGGAACAGGAGGAGAAACCACTGAGGAATGAGGATAAACCGATCTTAAATAACTTGGACGGATGAACCGCGTCCCAACGCGGCCTGGCGGGAATGCGGAAGTGGCGCTCAGGACACCAAACAAAGGACAAGAAGCTCGCGCCGATGTTTACTAGATAAACCACGCTTTAACAGAAGTCTTATTCTCACCTGGATTCCTGCTCGTTTACCTCTTTTCCTCCGACGTTTTCCCGGGACCGGACAAACATCGCTGGAGGCGCGCAGGTTGGGACCGTCGTTTGGCTCCGGGCCAGCGCGCCACTCAGGTAAACAAACAGGATGGTACGTCCTCGGTGCATCTTGGGCGATCGTGAATGAACGGAAGGACAAAAGAGTCTGGCGATCATAGGAGATGGTAGCAGGGACACTACTGAAGAGGATCGCAGACAGGAGCAAGGTGGAAAAGAGGAGGTTAGTGGAGAAAAGTTTGAAAAAGTGGCCGGTGACTGCGGCTAAGCCAAGTACAGGCGCCATCTTGTTGCCGACCGGAAGCATGAGATTGGACTCTAGAAGGCGCTATATAAAATACAGGCCATTTTACCATTTACAGTAATTAATTACTTTTGTACCGCGTTACTCCCAACACTGCACATGTGTACAGCACCATTAGACACTCATCTATACAGGTTGTCAGCAAAAATAAGTTATTTTAGGCGTTACTTGCTCTTTAAGTGTGACTAAAAGAAGAAAAGTTAGAGGAAATCTGTAAAGGGGCACTGGCCTTATATCTTTTTGTAAGAAAAGGTCAACAAACACAAGCGTAATTTAGGAAATTCTCACTGTACACAAACAGATGAAGTATTTGGTTCCGTTTTTTAACCTGCATATTAATAAAAATGAACAATCATGTTGGATCTTCAGTAAATTTGGTTTAAATGATGTGGATAAGCTTAAAACACGTTTGTCTGTTCTCCGTTTGCTCAGTTTGTTAAAAGAAAAGCATCTTTTAATCAATGTGGTTAAGTTTTCGTTGATTTGTTGGTGTTTCGCCAGCTGTCAGCGAGCTGTAAAACTGGAGAAGAAGGGAGGACTCCTGATGAATGAGGCTAGTTAAGCTGCTCAGTTAAATAGACTCATCAACTAGACAAGAATGTAACACAATCTGTTTTCTACCAAGGTGTTGCTCAGGAATCACGTTACATGAGTAGAAAATCAAACTATACCTTGCTCTTCCTTAAAATGGTAATGAACTTTTGGGGTTTAATATAATTTTAAAGGCAGGAAATAATTATTCTTCTTGTGGATTCTGCTCTGAGCTTCTGTAAACTCATACCTGATTGGTGCAAAGGCGGTTAATTCATGTTCACAGAACGTTTACCTTTAAGTCAAACTTTAGAAGCAGGAAACATGTTGTGTTTACTAAAAGTTATTGGTAGAAATCAACTCAAAATATGATTTTGCCAAGTTGTATGTTCAACACATTCTCACACCCAAAGCGTCGAATAATGACGCGTGTGACCAAGCGTCAAAATATGACGATCAGCGTGTCCCAGCGCGTCGGGAGAGGACGCGCTGGGACACGCAGGGACATGTGTCACCGGGGACGTCCGTATCCGTGACACGGACACGTCGAACCTCTAGTGATTTAACCTTCCCCTCATCCCCATCCTAACCTTAACTCAGTAATTTTCAATAAAGCTTTGCATGCGCAAGCTGGTTAAGGTTAGAATGGGGATGAGGCGACGGTTAAGTAGTTCACAAGTCGGTCAAATGTCCGTCTCACCGCAGACGTCAGATACCGACGCTCTGCCCCAGCACGTCCTCTCCCGATGCGCTGGGGCACCCTAATCGTCATATTTTGACGCTTGGTCACACGCGTCATTATTCGACGCTTTGGGTGTGAGAATGTGTTGGTATGTTACGTTGCGGTTCGGGTGCCTTATGATTTTTTTATCTGTGTAAACAGCCCTTTAAAAAAGGAAATGCAGTAAAATGGCTGAACTGACAAACCCCTCAGAAACCAGATGCTTTAAAACATATCTGATTTAAGAAAATCTGGTTCTTTTAAAGGTGTACTCATTTATTCAACACATTTGCAGTGTTCTCTATAGTGTAAATCAATGCTTTTTAAGTCATTTAATTTAAAAAAAAGCTATGATGCTCTTGTTCTGGGATGCAGAGGTTTGCTGATGCAGAGGTGGGCTGGCAACAGCAGGATTAGTCTTTAATATTAATGATATGTACATACCTCGCTTCTGATTGGCTAACTGGCGCGTTCGGTTATGTTGCAAAGTCACTACCACTCTCTGCTCTCTCTCTCCTCGCTGCATTTTTTTAAAAAGCCTTTCTGTGGGCGGGTGTGAGCAAAGATGGGCAAGGCCATGAATGCAAATTCACAGTGTGACATAGATATGTGAGGATTTTCAAATCCTAACATTTCGCCATCTATTTCTATCAGAAGCTATTGCAGGAAATAGGCGTAGACGAATCTTTTCATGTTCAGCCTGCACGAAAAAATCAGAGTGACCGATTATTTTCAGAAATAACCATTAAAAAATGTGTTTTTCAGTCCCTTAAGAAACACATAGTTGTGCTCAGCCCTTTTCTGGTTGACTAAGACTCATCACACATAGCAGTCTGATTCATATCATTAATGCAAGACTGATCATTGGGTAAGTTCAGAAAAAAGTAGGTCAGAGCACAAAAACACAGCTTATTCAAAAATATATACAAGCAAATGTCAGGTGTGAGGAGAGAGAGGGAGAGCGAGAGAGCTGCAGTTGGACTGAGCGGCAGGCCCGTCAGAGATGCCGTGTGGAGCAGATGGAGGGTGGAGATGGTGTTGTTGTGGCTTATGTGTCACTAATTATGTGTCACTGTCCAATTCAAGTTAAACTGTAGCATAAAATAACCGGTCCCTCTGCTCGTATTACTGTTAAAAAATTTAAAAGTTCTCAGTGGTTCTTCTCTCCAGCTTGTGCGTTTAAGACTCGACCGGCCCTGTGTTGTAGGGTTTGAGATGTTGTTAGGATCATCCAGGTCTCCTTCCCACTAAACACGTTAGATCGTCTACATAAAGCTTCAAAGGCTAGACAGCATTTGTGCACCAAATTAGAGCATAGAGTGCATCAGAGATCTGATTAAAATGCTGATAAATAAGTGTTTTAATGCCAAAAAGTGACCAGGCATTCGTTAAGTCGGAGGTGTTAAACAAATACTTGCTTAACTTGACCAGCTCACAACCACTACACACAGAGACAAAAGAACAATTAGACACTTACTCAGATCTAAAGAGATAATGCAATAAATAGAGAAGTGAGTGATGTGGCATTTCTATCCTCCTGCACTAAACAGCCCAAAGTGTGACTCACTCTGCAATCAATAGAAAGCCTGCACAGCGAGGACCAGTTCTGGACTGGCCTCCCCAAACCATGTGCTCTCCTCCTAATTCACCTTTCAAAGGTCCTGCAAGCAGGTCCGTGGAGGGAAGAAGGGATTACAGAATAAAGAAACCAGGTAGCTACGGCTGAACCACAACACTGTGTAACACAACTAGAGAACAAACCTCGCAAAGCTCTGTCTGGACTTTATCATACCCTGAAAAAGAACATTTATGCCCCAACACAGCTAAAATTATTAGCTGAACTCAACTTGAAGATTTCTGAAGACAAACCACCTGAGAAGAGGATCATTTAGGCCTGTCAGTTAAATGCTGCTTTCTGCAGATTGCTTATTTTACCTCAGTGATGCAGTCTTTCATGTTTTTCTTTTTAATCTATCTGGTTTGAAACTGTGGCTGCGCAGTGACGCAGTGGTTAGAGCTGTTGCCTTGCAGCAAGAAGGTCCTGGGTTCGCTTCCCGGCCTGGGATCTTTCTGCATGGAGTTTGCATGTTCTCCCTGTGCATGCGTGGGTTTTCTCCGGGTACTCCGGCTTCCTCCCACAGTCCAAAAACATGACTGTTAGGTTAATTGGTCTGTCTAAATTGTCTTTAGGTGTGAGTGTGTGTGTGTGTGTGTGTGTGTGTGTGTGTGTGTGTGTGTGTGTGTGTGTGTGTGTGTGTGTGTGTGTGTGTGTGTGTGTGTGTGTGTGTGTGCATGATTGTTTGACCTGTGTCAGCAGTTAGAAAGATATAATGCAAGTTTTTCTGTTCAAACTGCACAAAATCTTTGTGTTTGTTAAAGGGAAACAATGCCATTTTTCATATTTTAAATCATTTTCTTGAAACAGTAAGTGCTAAAATGGCTCTTTACAGGGTTAATGAAAAGTCACTCAGCCCTATCTGCCCCTTGTGGCCAGGATACCACACTTGCAACTTCAGAGTACCCAGACCACACCCCTGAAGTCACATATATTGCATGAAGCAGTAACGCTTTACGGCAATCCATGTTTACACATCAGAGAATGCAAACTACACCTGGTTTGAATAATTGTATTCATTTTTGTGGTTTTTTATCATAGACAGAGCAAACAGACCTTGATTTTACCTTTGCTTACATGTTTCAATGCCCATTAACGCCTTTGTCAAGATTGGATAATAAAAAAGTAGTAGGTAATGGTTGAGTACTAAGTGAGGATTCTTTCCTCCTCTGCTTCTTGGATAACTACCTATTAGTCACAGAGTAAGACTGGTGGGTGTTTTTACCAGTAAGTACTGGTTAACTACCCATTAGTTCTCTTGTTCGCTCTTCCTTCTTCCATCTCAGGAACATTGCTAAGCTGAGTCCCATTCTGTCCCGCTCTGAACTTGAGACAGTTCTCCACACCTTCATCTCCTCACACTTAAGACTACTGTAACTCTCTTTTCACGTGTCTGAGCAGAACCTCCCTGAACCGTCTACAGGTGGTTCAGAATGCCTGTGCTCGGCTTCTGACCAAGTCCTCCAAACACACCCACATCACCCCGCTTCTCCTCCAGCTTCACTGGCTGCCAGTCAACTTCAGGGTTCATTTCAAGATCCTGGTTCTGGTCTATAGGGCCTTACATGGACAAGCACCATCTTACATTGGTGATCTTCTTAGTCCCTACACCCCCAGCAGGTCCCTGAGGTCCAGTGATCAAAGCCTACTGGTTGTGCAGCACCAGGCTAAAGACCAAAGGTGACAGATCATCTGCTGCTGTGGCCCCCAGACTCTGGAACTCTCTCCCCCTGAGCCTGAGATCAGTGGACTCAGTGGTCTCCTTTAAGAAGCAGCTGAAGACTCACTTGTTCCAGCTGGCTTTTGTATGACCTTCTTCACCACTCTCTCTTTATTCTGCTCTCCCCACCTATTCCACCTTCCCCAGGATCCACTGATTCCCCTCTTTCCTGTTCACGCTCTTTCTTTCTAAACATCTTTTAATCACAATTGTCTATTTTTTGCTCATTTTAAATATATTTTTAACAGTTTTCTAAATTCCTTTTTATATTTTTACATTTTTTGTTTTTTTGAAGCACCTCGTGATTTTCATCTTGAGAGGCGCCATAGAAATGATATTTTCTTCTTCTTCTTCTTCTTCTTCTTCTTCTTCATTAGTCCCCGGTTCATTACTCATTACTGCTAAGTTGTTCCCTAGCAACGAAGCACGATTTTGTGTGCCTTACAGCAACCCAGCAATATATACAGGTGAAACAATAAATATGAGAATATGGTGCAAATGTAATTCTACTTCAAAGGTGAAACTAATACATGAGATTGGCTCATTCCATGTAAAGCAAAGTTTTTATTTGTTATAATTGTGAAGATTATGGCTTACAGCTTATGAAGCCCCACATTTAAACAACTAGAATATTTTGAAAAGGGTCAATATTCTAGTCTAGACTCACAGTGTCACACTCTAAACAGCTAACGAATCCAAAACCTGTGCCTTTAAATGGTCTCTCAGTCTAAGTTGGATTACTGAATTAAATAAATGTTTGCACCAAATTCCTGTTTTTTGAGTAAGACCTGTCCTGGGGAGTTATTCATTTCATAAAATTATTTTTAGATTTCATGACTGATTTTAAAAAATACAATCTAGTATTAAGCTGATTTTTCAAGATCACTACTCAGAGTAACTCGAACTGATGCAGCTCGACCCAAACACAGTCTCCAAGAGCACGGTTCGTTATTTTCCCTCTACTTTCTCCCCAATTTTTAGTCTCTGCTCGGTTGAGGTGCCTGGCAAGACAGAATCCAATCGGCATTGTGATTCTGGCCGCTGATTGGCTAGAAGGTGGAGTCACTAGTTGCTCTGTCTTCTGTTTCATTGCCTGCAGCCGTTTGCTGGTTCAGTCTGACAATAAGCCAGAAAACTGAGCAAAATGTCCAGCAACACCACAATATTTGTGCTGAGGTGTGTTTCTGTGGAGCATACAAGTTACGTTACACTGTTTACTGATCGCCTCATGTTATTTTGTCATGAGTAAATATCGCACACAGCCCTCACCACGCAAGTCCCCCATTCCTCCCCCTGCGCTTATGAGGGGCACTAGATGGGCTGATTCAAACCATGCTCTAGGCAGAGCTGTTTCAGGCTGAGTAGTGCTCCTGGAAAACTGGAAAAAAGCCCAGAAACTAATCCTAAAAATATTATAGTTGTTATCTTTTATTTTATTCTGCTCAAATAAACATTTGAAAAAAATAAGGTGCCAAAAAGTCTTGACACATTTTCATCCATCCATTTTCGGGCGCTTATCCGGGGTCGGGTCGCGGGGGCAGTAGCCTAAGCTGGAGGCTCAGTCATACAGGGACCAAACAGCCCGTATCAGAAGGCCTGGTACCCCATACTTCTGGAATACCCCCCACAGGGCCCCCCAAAGGATGCGGTCAAATGCCTTCTCCAAATCCACAAAACACATGTAGACTGGTTGGGCACACTCCCACACACTCTCCAGGACCCTTCTAGGGGTACAGAGCTGGTCCACATTGCTCCTCCTGAATCCGAGGTTCGACAATCTGTCAGACCCTCCTCTTCAGGATAGACTTTACCAGGGAAGAATCAGAAGTGTGATCCCCCTGTAGTTAAAACACATCCTGCTGTCCCCCGTTTTAAACAGGAGGACCACCACCTCGGTCTGCCAATCTGGTGGAACTGCCTCCGATATCCATGCGATATTGCAGAGCCGCGTCAGCCAACACAACCCCACAACATCCAGAGCCTCATCCAGGAACTCATTTATTCCATCAAAATAAAAAATTGTGTCATTTTCCTTTTATGTTTATGTTTATTCATTTGGCAGACGCTTTAATCAAAAGCGACTTACAGTTTATAACCTATAGGGCATGTTGTGATCTGTGGGGGAAACCGGAGTACCCGGAGGAAACCCACACATACATGGGGAGAACACGCAACTCCACACAGAAAGGCTGCAGCCGAGTTTCGAACCTGCAACCTTTGTGCTGCGAGGCAACAGTTCTAACCACTGTGCCACCATGCAGCACATTTAGCTTTTGTTTGACTCTATAAATTATTCTAAACCCCTCAAGGTAAATCAAAGAAGCTTGTCCTATTATTCTGTTTAAAAAGGGACTAAAAAGGTGCTTCTTCCCTGTTACGGGTACACGATCACCCCACAAACCCAGCAAAACATCAAGTTCAACAATCATCCCTTTGTACCATCACACTCATCAGTCCAAGTCAGAATCTCACTCGTCAGAACAGGGGAACTTTAAACAGCAGAAACGTATCGACTGCTTTATTTGATCTTTCCCCCCCCAAAACTCCCATGCAACATGCAACAAAACACAAACTATTAAAGAAAACCAACTGAGAGGGAAAGGATGACCTCCCGGAGACCTTGTGTTCACACCATGACACCGCCCAGACACGCCCCCGTCACTCGTCCTGTGATGCTGTCCCGATCTGATCCCACGGCTCCCTCTGGAACTCTCCTGAATCAAGATGCCTTGAACTGTCGCAAATAAACACCGGTGTTAACTCACCTCGCTCTTGAGAAGAGATCAAACAGCTGCTCTTACTCACACCTGTTCTCCCAGAGCGACGCTGACGCATACGCCGCTCTGTTCAATTTGTGTTGCAACGAAATTTCTAATCTAGAGTCATACGACTAAAGAAGAAGACACGACAATGTAAAACAATCAGCCAGGATAAATAACTCACCCCTGCCTATGCACGGGTGTATCAACTGTGTGAGAATAGGTGGGTGTTTGCATGTGTGTTGGGTGTTTGTGAGCAAGAAGAGGGGAAAAAAAGAGGGGAGAAAAGAGAGATGGACTAGTGCAGGTGAGACAATGTTTTATTCTGTTCCAGCCACATCCACCTCTGTCTCATCCTCCTTTCTCTGAGGGAAGGTGTGGAATAAAGCACCTAAACCTGAAAGCATTATGACTGACATCACTGGGATCATGTTGGAGACACACGTGTCCCTCTGGGAGACAGCCGTGATAACTTGTGTTTTGTTTTCCCCTGCCCGCCTCCAGGACGTTTGGGGGAACTCATCTGGGCGGTGTGTCTGGCTACCTGCGACCACGGCGGCCAGCTGCTGTGTCCGAGTGATGGGGCTGACACGGCGTGCCTCCACGATGGCTGAAGCTATTTTCCTGGCGTGCCTTTCTTCCCCGTATGCGGTGAGGATAGATGCAAGAGCTTGTTGATCTAAGGTATTCACAACGTCAGCAGCGCAGGGCATGTCAGGGTACCTACGCACAAAAAGAAGCCCAATTAAGTCGCTTGACGTCATGTCCTTGCTGACAGAGGCGAATCCTGACAACTCTGAGCTACAGCTGAAAACCCGTATAGGTGACAGTTCTGAAAAGAGTGACTGTGATGCAAGGAAAAGGGAAATGCAGCTTTTGCAACAGCTTATAATGAGGTTATGTTACAAGGTCGCCTCTCTGGTACTGCAAATAAATTGAAATATGAAGCAATTGTATTTAACTTAAAAGGGTGCAGATGAATACTTATAAGAACATGAAACAAGCTTTTATTGAAAGTAATGATTAAAAGAAACCTTCAAGATTTTTTTACGTTTGTTACTTTAGTTAATCTGGAGTTTGGGATTCTTTTTGGCTAAATAAAAACAAGATTGTTGGGAAATGAGACACCACCCAGTGTTTTATTTTTTAAACATCAACACCAGAGAACGTTTGCAGGATGTAGGGCTGAGCGATAGAGACCAGAACTAATATCTTGCTATTTGGCTAAATTCCGATAAATGATATAAACTTATTTGTCCTGAAAAATATTTACAAGTTACAGGGACACTTCGCAACTTTTTCATATTTGTAAATCATTTTCTTGAGGCAGTATGTGCTAAAATGACTTTTTACATGGTTGATGAAAAGCCACCCAACCTCTGTCGGCACCTGTGGCCAGAATATTCCACTTGCAGCTTTAGAATTGCCAGTCTGGTAACCTGGCACTGCAGTCTGCTTCCAGCATGTTTCCTGCATGTTTTAAATCATGAAAACAGCTGATTTGTTTAATTTCGTGATGAATCACTCCTGTAGACACTAAGGAAGGCTGGGAGACACTTCAGCTGTTAGATTCAGGTGTTAAAAAGACAAACGCACAGCGAGGAGATAGGTTTTGTTTTCGTTTCTATAAACGGACACTCGGGGGTGCTAAAAGCAAGCCAAAACTGCCTAGCTCCCTTTAACTCCATTGAAGCTGTCTAGAAAAATTGTATACATAAAATCATCTGCAGATTTAATGCATTAAAATGTATTTATTCTTATCAAACATTAACCCAAGTGCCTGTCTGGGCTTTAGAAACACTGGTAGGTTTTTAGTTTTATGTGTTTTGGTACCTTTTTACCCTGTTTTTGTAACTGTTTTTAATGTAAACTGAACTATCTATCTATCTATCTATCTATCTATCTATCTATCTATCTATCTATCTATCTATCTATCTATCTATCTATCTATCTATCTATCTATCTATCTATCTATCTATCTATCTATCTATCTATCTATCTATCTATCTATCTATCTATCTATCTATCTATCTATCTATCTATCTGGTTTAGTGTTAGAGTTGCGTGTCTCAAATATCCCACAGGCACTTTCTTTCTAATAAATTTATAATTCATGTGAAATAATCCCAATTTCATCGAGGGCTGGCTCGAGTCCTTGCATTCACAAAACTGCCATTCATTATTTCGTGCACAGAAGGAAAAAAATCTGTCTGATCAAGCTAATTTTATGGCGTAATTACATTGACTACCAGTGGACTACACTCGCGCGAGTCATGCAGCGCAGAGCTATTAAAGCCATAAAAGCAAACACGACTGGAATCTCACAGTACGGACTCATTCAGCTTCTGAAGTATTTTGGCCACTGCAGTGCTCCGTACGCATTTCCAGATTACGCAGGGGAGGGGATTGGCTTGTCTCTCCACACAAACAGGATAAACAAATCTCTGTCAACTGCCACGGTGAAAAGGCTAGCTAAAACACAAATAAACGTGCCCAAGTAATAAAAAACACAAAGCCAAATGCTAAGTTTAGGGCAGAACACTGACCCCGAAGTTTCCTGATTGAGCAGACACGTAAGAATGTAGCAACGGCTTCGAGCCGGAGCAAGCTAGCATCTAGCTGCATCTGCTAACTCCAGAAATACACTAGTTGTATGTATAAATGTTACTGCCTCCGCTTGTTTCTTGTGTGAAATGATATAGATATTTTAAAGATATTGAGATATCGCCCAGCCCAGGATGTGTAGAGAATCAGGACTTTCCCTGCAGTTGTTTGTTTGTTCACTCATCTATTTCCCAGCAGGAGCTGCCCTATGTAGGATGCATTCTCGCTGCTGGAGATACCCAAAGGTGGAGGTTTGGTTTGAGTGCACAGAAGGGCGTCGTTCACAAACTATGCTGATGTGCATCTGAAAACATCTTAAGAACTGGTTTTCTGTTTCTATCATTACCTCATATGATCCATATAGTCAGAAAACCGGGAGTATAAATCTGTTTCTGTGTGGCCTTTCACTCGATGAAGACACACATATTCATTCTATTGTTTTCTGGAGTTATTGCTGGGGAGCAGGCTGGGTTAACTCTGCAAAAAGTCATGCAGCGTCCGCAGTACATGTCTAGAAAATGTCAAGGCTAAAGTGCTTATGTAAAAACGTCTGTAGTGTCCCTGTGAGACCCCGTAACGTTGCTTCACTCTTCTTTCTTTGCTACAGAGAAAAAGAGGAAAGGACACTCGCTGGCTTGTTTTAAAGTTCCCCTCAAATGGCTCAAAGAGGGAAATTCAGTTGACTGTAAAACCAGAACAAGAGCCAATGACAAATTGATGATGTCATGGCAGAGCCGTCCATCTTCTTTATAAGAATATTGATGTAATTCCTGCAGCAAAGGTAAGAAAAGCCGCTCCTGTCTGAGCTGTCCATGATTTTTATTTATTAAAGGAAGATTTTATTTTGGGTGCGTTGTTAGAAAATCACCACGCCACAAATTCTAGATGAATCACTCACTCGTCATTTCTATCTATTTGAGCATTAGGTGAACTTCAGGCATTTCAAGGTGAAAATAAAAGTGTTTGTTTTAAAGTGACAATGTGTAATTTTTACCTTTAACCTCATCAAAATGTTGTTGAAAATTAGTAAAATGATGTCCAGTCGTTTAACCCTCCCACTGTCCTAATGGGTGACCCCACGAGGAAAGTTGACCATTGAGCAGGGTTGATGGTTTATCCCTTGAGGTCCACATGGCAGGGGTGAGGTGGTGCTCACTCCTCACTCCTGTCATGTGGACCTCAAGGGATAAACCATCAACCCTGCTCAATGGTCAACTTTCCTCGTGGGGTCACACCCATTAGGACAGTGGGAGGGTTAAAGAAATCGGCACTTCGTAAAATATAACCATAAAAATCAGGTCTAAAATACATAGGGCACTGGTCTAAGTCTCTGGGGGACACCACATTAGACGCCATGTATTATATGAGCCGGCTTGAGGTCCTGTGCCTTCTGATGACGTCACACCACGTTCTTAAATATCGTTAGCACGTTGACACAAAAGATTTTGATTGGTCCAGACAAAAGTGCAACTGTATGAGTTTATATTTTAAAGGTTTATATTGCCAAAGGAAATGTAAAATAAAATCTAAAATATCAGTTGATAAACGAAGACCCTGAGCAGCTCGGATTTTGATGAAATGGGGCAAAATTTAAAATAACTTTATTGAACAAATTACAGATATACATTTTAAATGAATGAATGAGTGAATAGGAACCAATGAAGAATACAGAAGAATTCCACATCAAGACAAACGGTTGTGCTTTCAGGGCGCGGTCTGATGTTGCTGTTATGTAGTTTCACATTCTTTACAGTTATAAAGAAAACATTTAGGCGGTAAGAAACATGACTTAGCTAAACTGCTAACCACTTTCCAAAGCCGATGTGAAAGAAATTAATCGAAAAATAAATTAAACATATTTTGGCTGAGTGGTGTTGCCGTAGTGTGACGTCATCGGTAGGCGCAGGACCTTGAGCAGCACCAGAAAACCATCGGCGTTGAATTCTCTTGATGGAATTACCTGAAGGACCATCAAAGTCTGAGGAGTCACACTGAGGTTGCGTGCTTTCTGCTCCACAGGTAACAACTTTTACCATAATAATTTTTTAACTAGCGACAGTCACAGTGCTATGGTGTAAAACTACCCTGAAATGTATGTACGTACTGCCCCCTAGCACCAGGAAACTACACACTGCCACTTTAAGTTTAGCTTTATAGACTGGCCTGGATTTTATCATTATTAAAACAAAAAAAATCTTTATCTTTTTTTGATGAATAAAACTGTCCTAATGGCCTTTAATCAGATTTATTTGTGCCCCAGTATTTTCTAGATCAGGGGTACCCAGTCCTGGTCCTGGAGGAACTAAAACACGGATACTGGCCCTCCAGGACCAGGACTGGGCACCACTGTTCTAGATGCTCTTGACCAAATAGCTGGAACTCAGTGCTTTCTGTCTGACTACCAGAGGTACCAGCTCCTGAACTGGTGGGGGGACCCACCAAGCAGTAAGCACATGTTGGCCTGTTTAATTTAGAACCAATAAGGAGTTAAATTCCCAGTCCGTATTGTGAAACTAGATCCATTTAGAGCTGCATTCACTATCACACAGTTTGACTTCATGAGGAACGACAGGAGAAACCTGCATATATAAAGTGAGTGCAGCACACGCTGCTGTTATCTGATTCTTACAACCTCTTTTGTTTTATTAGCTTCCCTTTGATCTTAATGCACCAGTGAGCACTCAAACAATTTCAAGGTGTCAGTGTATCTGATACTCCAGCAGCTCCCAACACGACAACATCAGTACTTACCTCTCCCCATCCATCCTCATATCCAAGGGCCCATCCTTGCTGAGGGAGAAGCCTCTCTCCGCCTGATCCATCTGCATGGAGGAACATCCAGCATCCAACAGGATGGCATCAATGCTGCCTGGCTTAATGTTCACGTTAGACAGCAGGGTCTCGAGCTCGCTGAACCGGCCGAGCAGCGGTTTCACACGACCGCTGGGGGGATCAGAAAAGACACAAGTCTTTTAATTGAATTGCTATTATGACACTTTTCTTATAAAATATAAAAAAATATTATTTTTTTAAATATGTTATTTTCAGATTTGTCTTCAAACGTGGAAGGAACTGTCACATAAAGATGAAAACAAAACAATGAATACAGATGAAACAGGAAAAATTAGAACATGGTGCCAAAGTCCATTTAAGTCGGTAATTAACTTAGACTGCGAGATCATCTAAAGGCTCAGGGACTGTTTGCCGGTTTTCTAGATTCATTAGCTGATTAGAGTATGACACTTAATATTAAACCTTTTCACAAAATTCTAGTCTGAGATTTTGAATGTGAGGTTTTCATCAGCTGTAAGCCATAATCATCACAATTATAACAAATAAAGACCGGAATTATCTGGCTTAGCTTGTAATGAATCTATCTTATATATTATAGTTTGACCTTTTAGTTGAATTACTGACATAAATGAACTTTCGCACCATATTCTAATTTCTCCAGTTTCACCTGTATGTGAGTATTAAAGGGACTTTACGGACTTTTGAATTTTTATGCTCGTGATTGCCCCCTCAGGCCAAAAGCGTAATGGCAGCTTCAATAGTAGGCTCGTGCACGAGGCGCGCATGCTGTACGTGCACACTTCTTAATGAAAATAACAGCTGAGACAGTCCTGTGTGTGTGTGTGTGTGTGGCCCGGAGGACAGAGGACAGGAGAACGCGCAGCTAATTAATTAAATAATGTGGTTCTGTACCTTTCTCTTCAGCACAGCCGACAAAGGTTTATGATGGGTCAGTCCTCCTGCACGCTCAGATCATTCCCTTCCCTTGCTTGAAAAATTGTTCCAAAATGAAAGTTGAACCCACATCTTTTTTATCTGTGAATTCAATGCCATTCGGCGAGTCTCAAATAAAAATTTGGACATCTTACTGTAAAAAAAATATACCATTAATGTAAAAAAGAAACTCTAAATAAACTATGTTCACACCCAGAATCAAACCCAGGTCTTCTGCATGGGAGTCAGACATCTTACAAGGTGAGCTACACTCTAGTAACATTCACAGCATCTGTATCTTTTATATCCTTGATGACACCTGAAATAACGTCAAACCAAAGAACGGTTCGAAGCGAAAATGGCTATTTTGTTGCTAATTTGCTGTAAATATCTAGAAGAAAGTTCTACAGAAAGTAGCTAAGGGTCCTCAGAAATGTAGCTAGCTTTGTCACTAGGCATTAGGAACAGCAACAAAGTGGCACTGCCTCTCTCTCTGTTGCTAAAGCTACGGATAGCAAATGCTACGGGCTATGCCTGAGCGTGAACGCGCATGAAGCAGCCTGCTCGACCCGAGCAGCTCTCTTTTTCTGTGATCTTACAGAAAAACAGGCAATCAGTAAAAATGCCAGGGCTCATTCTACAGGTCCAGGGCATTGCAGGAGAATGTATGAAGAAGAGATTTATTATTTCTATACATGTTTTGGCTGTCAAACTTCCATAATGTCCCTTTAAATAAATGAAGTTCAGCCTCTGCTGTTGAGTTCAGTTTTATCATGTGACTAATCTCATCCATTATCTGATGTCAGACGGTCAATTTCAGGGTCATGTTAGTGGAGCAAAGATGCACATATTCCCAGATCCCTCTTCCAGCTGGGGGGTCTTGACCCCTCCAGCAAGTCTTGGGTCAGCTTCAGGGCCTTGACCAGCTGGTCATGCCTGATGGGTCTCTGAAAGGAGCTCCCCAGGAGGGCTTCCTATAACTTTTCCCAACCATCTCAAATGGCTATGTTTCCTTCTTCTAACAGATCAAATCAGCTGATACTTTCACCGCATCCTTAAATCTCCCTTTTGGTGCTCCTCTCAGCCTCCTGCCTGGTGGCTCCAACCTAAGCATCCTTCTTCCTACGTTAGCGCCGTTTGTCCTCTGGACATGACCAAACCATCTCAGTGTGACCTCTCTGACTTAATCTCTGAAACATCTAACATGAGGTCGACCAATACTGGTTTTCCTATTTCAGATACCGGAGACATGGTCAGCCGATATGTATTGCTGATTTTCATGGGCCAATTTCCATATCTCCATTTCTAGACATTTTCCACCTTATTTTTCTGCTAAAGTGTCACTAATAACATCAATTAATGCATAAAATTCTGAAATTTTAAAATTCCGTTGTGACCTTGAGCAAGACACTTAACCCACCTTGCCTGCTGGTGGTGGTCGGAGGGGCCGGTGGCGCCTGTGCTCGGCAGACTCGCCTCGGTCAGTGCGCCCCAGGGCAGCTGTGGCTACAGCTCATCACCACCAGTGTGTGAATGGATGATTGACTAAATGTGTTTTAAAGCACCTTGAGGGTTCCAGGACTCTAGAAGGTGCTATATCAAATACAGGCCATTTACCATTTAAATAAAAGTTTGCAACATTGGGCTGCCTGAGGATATGCCTGATTTTAAATCGGCTTGACTAAGGACAAATATCAGCCGATGTATAAATTACGGTAAGTATCGGTCTACCCCTACATCTACCATGAGCTGTCCCTTTGATTGACTCATTCCTGATCCTGGCCATCCTTGTATCTCCCAGTGGGAACCTCAACATCTTGAGCTCTGCAACCTCCAGTTCTGCCTCCTGTCTTTTCCACGTGGACACCGTCTCTAAACCAGACAATGCGGCTGGTCTCACTACTGTCTTCTACACCTTTCCCTTCAATCTTGCTGAAACCCATTTACCACACATCATACCTGACACTTTTCTCCACACATTCCAACGTGCTTCACACACTTCCCCTTATTTCCATCCTCTGTTGCATTGTCCTCTAGCTTCTTTACTCCTACTCCCTCTAACATCACCGTTCGGCTTGTGTCCCTCTCGTTTACAAACATGCATTCTGTCTCACTGTGACTAACCTTTTCCAGTAAATATCTCCACTTCTCTGCCTTCTCCTCTACCTGCACCCTGCTCTCACTGAAGATCATTATGTCATCTGCAAACATCATAATCCATATAGACTCCTGTCTAACATCATCTATCAGTCTGTCCATGACCATAGCTAACAAGAAGGGGCTCAGAGTCGATCCTTGATGCACTCCCACCTCCACCTCCACCTTGAACTCCTCTGTCACTCCTACAGCACACCTTACTGCTTTCTCACAGCTCTCATACATGTCCTGCACTACGCTAGACCTCCTAATGAAACACCACGTCTCCACAGAAAAAAAGAATAAAAGGAGAGAAAAAGAAACACCACAGCTTCTCTCTCTGCACCATGTCGTAACTTTCTAAATAATGAAACCCCTCTGAACTTCTCTGTACTTCTCCATCAGCATCCTCAAAGCAAAAATTAGTATTATAATTAATTATTTGTATAGGTATTTTCTTAGCAACACAAAAAATTGTTAGAATCTTACAAGTCTGAGTAAAAACACCTGGTGCCAGTAATTAAAAACTCATCCTGTTCATTGTGCAACATTTCTGCCAAATTTGCATTGAACCTCTTGACAACCAAATTTCTATCTGGTGTGATGTAAAAATCAAATCTAATAAAAATGGTGACAAATTTACTAAAAAAAACAATTAAGTAAAAGAAAGAAAAAGATATTTTTTTATTACTTTAAGTCAACATAAAGTGTCTCTAAACAATAAAAAAATGGTCCAAGTTGAAGAGAATAAAATATAGCGTGTCGCATCCTCTCCGTCTTCATCATCCACTCAGCTCTCCATCTACAAATCCTCAGCCTAGACCTTCCTTTTCCATCATCCGCCTCTCACCGCATTTCCTCCTGCATCATCACCGTCACTGATAAAAGCAGGAAGTACAAACCACAGACTCACTCAGTCATCTATTCAGGAATCAATGTCAGAGATCCGAGCTACCCAGCTCATCCCTCCAGCTTTCCAGCTGTTTAGTGGAACCTCCCAGCTCTTCAGGTATTTCGTCTCAGCCCTTAAGTCAATCCCTTACTTTTCGGAACAACGCCGCGTTCCCGTTCACACTCGGGTTCGGCGCCGTTGCTCCTAGATTAACTGCGTGGCAGCAGCCCCCAACGATTGTTCTTCCGCTTCTGGGTTCTCCAACCACGCTACACTCTCACGCTACCATCAGTGGTGTGAGAGACCCCCGATCGTTACATAGCGGAAGAAGCCAATGTCCTGTCCAAAATGTGCATGCAGGGTCTCAGGAGGTTTAGGACTGGAATCAATACTTTCTGTTGGCAAAACATCGTCCTTGGATCCATCCAGGTCCAGGCGGAGTGGAGCCGATGCTAGTGTGTGAGGGCCATCAGACTTATAGGGGCCCCTATCCAAAGTGTTTTAGTGTTTACCTGCTCCAAAACACAATTCTACAGACAAAGATTAGGACCACTGAAAAATACAAAAATCTGACTTTAATGTCAGAATTCTCTCTCTCACTAAAGAAGGCTGGGGAGACACTTTAGCTGTTAGATTAAGGTGTTAAAAAGACAAATGAACAACAAGGAGAAACATTTTGCTTTCGATTCTACAAACAGAAACAGACACTAGGGGGTGCTAAAAGCAAGCCAAAACTGCCAAGTTCCCCTTTAATCTCAGAAATCAGATTTTTTTCTCATATTTCTGATTTTATTTTTGGAATTGTGACTTTAATCTCAGAATTCTGACTCTTACTACCTTCACAAATGTTAAATTAAAATTCAATCAAATTCTTGTTTGTTAGAGGATCTGAAAGTTTATGTATGAGGTCATTATGCATCATCGTACATCATGTCATGGAAGCCTTCTCTTCCTAGCAGCTTAGCTAACTTGAATTCCTTGTCCACTGCTGAATAATGCATTCCATCAGGAGACATGTAATGTTTTCATTAATAGCTTAGAGTAAAAAATGCTTATTAAACGCTTATCATAACATTAAAAGTAGTCAAAAACCCATAAAAAAATTATCATAAAAAATTACTCCAATTCCTGAGATATAGTCATTTTCCAAAAATACAGTAGTAAACTGGACAGCAAAAATCTGTGAAATAGCAGGATCACTGTTGTATCCTGAAAATTGACATATGTTATTAGTGCTTTTATGGTAACAAATATATTTGCTATTAGTAATATTTAGAAAGACGTAGTAACAAATTCAATTAAAGTACGTATTATGTCTGTTTACATCAACGTTTGAATGCTTTTCATGCATGCATGCATCACGATCACAGATAAATTCTGTACTATGAACCAGATAAAACGGATCAGAACACAATCTTCTGCCTGTATCCTTACTGTAAACCTAAAACCATTTCAGTTGATGTCCTTTTGCAGACAACTCTGTTTCCTTATTGTGGTTGCTCCTCATCTGATACAGCAAAACTCATCGTATCCCCTTCTTATTGCACAAGTATGGAGATCCTGCACATGTTCATGCATCTTTTATGACATTGTAACATTGTTTAAACAAAGATGATGGGAGAAAAAGAGAAAAATGTTTTTCCCCCAATACATTAAGAGGTAAAGGTCTACTGCAGCCATCTTCACTCATCAAGTTTCCGGATATGAAACCGGTTTATTACTGACGTCATTACCCGTCAGAAGAAAGGGCGGGCATATTAGATGGTTTCTAAATAAAAGCTCATTTTGCACAAAGCAGATCCCAGAAAAACGCTGAATGATCACTCTTTTTCCGCAAAGAGCTGATGTCATGCATTTTAGCCGAATATAGAAATCATGAATAGGAATATTTTCCGTTTGAGTGTTTAGAAGACAAATAAAACAAGTTTTATTGTGAGGACAGCAATTAATTAGGCTCATGTGGTAAATGTTTTTTGGTTTAGTAGCAAGAAAACACTTCATTAATTAGATATGACACAAACATGTTTTATGGTTTTTAAATGTTTTTTTTTTTCAGCTAAGGAAAACCAGTTTCTGTTTACTCATTTTTAATAAAAACTGGGAGCCATTCTCTGTGTTTTGGGGAAGAACATTATTAAAACTGAAACTGGATGCAGAGGAAAGATTCGCGTATTCAATTAGAGTTTGAACTTTCTTTTTGAACGTATGTGGAATACTTTCTCATGCCTTGTTAAGTCTGATGTCTCACCATTCTTCGAGACAACTAGCAACCTGCGCACAACCACTGAGTCACTGTTCTCAACACACAAAACTCCATCTGGAGGAAAAGGCTTGATGATTTTAGTCTATGCCTGCCATTTGGAAGCAAGACCACAGCAGGCGCTCAAAAACAACCAAAAGTTACCGTATTTTCCGGACTTTAAGCCGCTACTTTTTTCCCACGTTTTGAACCGTGCGGCTTATAATGAGGTGCGGCTTTACTGAAGATTTTCCTTCACCTGCCAGGGGGCGCTTTAGCAGAAAGTGAAACAGGTGGAAGTCAAAAGTGGAAATCGAAGAAAGTGCTCATTTTAAATTTAGTACATGCAAGCAGCGAAGAATTTGTTTCAAATCCATACCCCCTCATCATGGAAACTACACGTATGAGTTCATATGATGCCGCATTTAAGTTGAAGGCCATCGATCTGGCAGTAAAGGAGGGAAACAGTGCTGCCGCATGTAAGCTTGGCATGAATGAATCCATGGTTCGGCGCTGGAGACGGCAGCGGGAAGAACTCATTCAAGCCAGCTTCACCCGGGGATGATGACAGCAACACGGACAGCAACACTGACATCGCCACAGTAAAGGTACATGACGAAGCTCTTCTGAGGCTGTTCAACTCCGACACTGAAGAAGAGGACTTTAATGGCTTTAGTGCGCAAGAGGAAGATGAGAGCGAATGACTTTTTCTGGTAGGCAAGTGTGTTTTATTTACTAACCAGGCATGTTTTGTGTGCAGTTTTTATTTTCTAATCATCCAGGGCTTATTAATGCTGTGTCAGCGCTGTTCTTTTCTTCTAAACATGCATGCAAATTACCGGTAATAACGTGTCAGTGCTGTTTTTATTTTATAACCATCCAGAATTATGAATGCTATCAGCGCTGTTTTCTTTTCTAAACTTGCAGGCACGTTCACCCGTGTTTAAAATTCATTTTGTTGAATTAAAACAACAACGAAAAACCTCCGTGTAGCGTCTTTCTGTCTAATTATCTTATGTAATGGCCATACATGCGCTGTGCACCGGAGACCTGCATGGGGCTGCTGTGCCGGGGCTTGTATTCGAGTGCGGCGTGTGTGTGTGTGTGTGTAGAAAACCTTTTTTTTTTTTTGTTGGTGCGGCTTATATTGAGGTGCGCTCTATAGTCCGGAAATTACGGTACTTTATTCTGTCTCAGTCTTGTTATTGAAAAGACACCACTGTTGAGGGAGACCTGCTTACACTGTAGTCCATGGTTGTTGGTGTTAGTTCATGTTGCTCCAATGATTTTTAATGATCCTCTTTTATCACAGTATCTGTAGCCTGTTGTGGGTGATTTTATTGTCAACAACAGGAAAGGACTGTAGTTATTTCATGTATTCTTGACATGCCAGATTCCTCTCGGAGACATTAAAATGATCTTCTGATGTTACAAATTACAAAGACTCCCCCTCTGTCCAGATTAACGAGGAGCACTGAAGAAAAAAACTCAAACCAACAGGTTCTTTTTTTCAAAAACCTCTAGACAAACTAGCCAGGGAGCACTTCACCCACGCTTACAGGGCCTTCCTCTGTTCTTCTGCTGTTATTCATTATCGTACACGGTGGCAATTTGTAGAAAAATCAATGTTAGAATTTGTTGTTTTTTACCACCTGGGCAAACTCCTTGTCTTCACACCATTTGCTGGTTCCTATGTAGGTTGACACCATAAAGCCTAATATGACCATTTAGAGATGTGTGTGGTTGTTTTTCCAACATTTTGGTTAAGCTGAATTTGACTTGGAGAGTATCTACTCTGACAGCAGGAGGTGTCCTGCACTGATAACTCTGCTCTTTTCTCCATGCAAGTTACTAAATTTATTTGATGTTTAGTACTGCAAACCACCTAAACGTGTAATAGTTCTCGTTTCAAATGCTAATTTTATATATTTTTTGACAGAATATACAAAACAGGTTTGTTTGATGTTGCCTTCAGGTATCATAAACCAGCATAGATGAAAACAACTTCTACTTAAAAATGGTGTGATTAGATTTTTTTGACAGCAAAAAATGTAAAGGTTCTTAAATCATGCAAAATTCACCTTTTCACCATGACTGGAGCAGTCCTGACATTCTTCAAAACAGATTAGAGCACTCTTAAATGATGGCCCGCACTTGTAAAAAGCCATCAGAGTCAGAGTACTCCAAAGCGCTTTACACTACAGTGTATCATTCATCTATTCACACACACATTCACACACTGGTGGTGATGAGCTACAATGTAGCCACAGCTGCCCTGGGGCGAGCTGCCAAACACAGGCGCCATCAGTCCCTCCGACCGCAACCAGCATGCAAGGTGGGTTAGGTTGTCTTGCCCAAGGACACAACAGCAGAATTCTCTGTCCGGAGCCGAGATCGTACATGCAACCTTCCGATTACCACACCACACACTGCACAAATGTCTGATAAGATTATCTTAAGAGCCATTACTGTAATTGGGGGAATCCTTAAGATGGTTGGAAGAGTAGAATTTGGGACAAAGATGGGAATAATTATCTTGCCAGGTGAACCGCGCCTAAAGTGTTCCTGCACCAGAGGTTATATAATCCTTCTAGCACAGGGATGCACAATCCTGGTCCTGGAGGGCAGGCATCCAGTATTTTTTAGTTGTTTCCCTGCTTCAGCCCATCAGATCGCCACCAAGTGATTCAAACTCTGAATAAAGTGTGTTGGAGCAGAAAAACACCTAAAACATGCTGGATACCGGTCCTCCAGGACCATGATTGAGCACTACTGTTCTAGCAGATTCTGAGTCTGCTCTTTTACCACATCCTCTGAAAAGATCCTAGGTGACACCTTGAAGTTAGATTTTTCTTCTATCTGCTCCCTTTCATTCAAATATATATTGTGTTTTCATGAATATTGTTTAGTGTCTGTTGTGTTATTTTTTATTGAATGAAATAAAGATAATAAATAAAAAAATAAAAAAAAGTTTCCAACCCCTCTTCTTTATGAATCTACCTCAAGATCCTGTCTATCAACACTTTAAATAGTGATCCAGACTCTAGATCAGGTCAATGGTCCATCATGTAGAGACAAACATTAACCTCCCAGCATTGGCCAAATTTAGGATCATCAACTAGCCAAACTTGTTTGGAATGTAGAGGGAAACCAAGTCAACCAGAAAACCCAGTAAGAACAAAGAAAATATTCTAATTCCACTAAGAACAACCACAGCTGAGGTTTCAGTCAGCTGCTTGGCGTGTTTGCACGCGGTCTGTTTAGCTGCAACATGTTGATCTCACTCAGCTATCATTCTCTGTAATGAGGTCCGAAACTTCCCCCACTGTGTCCTCTGCTCTAGTTATAATCCAGCTTCCATGCCTCAATGGCCTGCATGGTGGCGCAGTTGTTAGCACTGCTGCCTCGCAGCAAGAAGGTTGCAGGTTCGATACTCGGCTGTGGCCTTTCTGCGTGGAGTTGCATGTTCTCCCCATGCATGTGTGGGTCTCCTCTGGGTACTGCGTTACCCCCACAGTTCACAACATGCCTACAAGTAAAAAATTGTACGTCGCTTTGGATAAAAGCGTCTGCCAAATAAATAAACATAATAATAAACATAATAATAAAACAAAAATGGGTCAAGTTTAGGTAGTTGTCACAAAAATGTTTAAAATGCATGCATGCATGATAGGAGATATGTGATGTTAGTAACCTAAAATGTTATAGTTTTTCTTTATTTATGAGAGACGGACACAGCATATATTGATATTGGTTTACAGGTGCTGGTCATAAAATTAGGGGGGGGGGGTTCCACAAAAATAGACAATAATGAACAAGAGTCTGCTTCTAGACCTGCAGAAAGAGAAAGAATAGAAAATAATGGGACACACAACAATACAACAGGAGCAAGTTATCACTGCGTCAACCTGATGATGAAATATAAAATCAACATTGTTTAACTGAACAATCACATGATAATAAATCACAGTGCATTTAGTGGCAATGACAGCCTTGAGACAAGTGTTGAACGTGCCCAAGCCCATACTTATGAGAGCACCATGTGAGCACCTGTGTGTGTACACGCGCTTGTTTATGTAAGGTTTATCTATAGGAGTGTCCAATAGAGAGTGTGAGGGACCACAGATCCGCCCCCAAAGATGTGTAGGAGATGGAGGGAGCTCCAAGTCCCAGAGATCCAGGCACTGCCCCAGAATACAGGAACCCCAAGGAGACTGCAACCAGAAAGGCCCCCACCCCCCTCGAGAGGCACAGAGGATCGCCCTGGGGGGCCACAACCAGCAGCCGGCAGAGTCCCAGGAGATATCAGCGGCAAGCCCACAGGCCTGCCTGCAGCCTCCCACCTCCTAGCCGGCCGAGCCTGGGACCCAGCGACCCGGGACCCAGGGGCGACCACCCCCGCCGGGGACTCAGCAGAGCCCAGGGACCCAGACCCCACCAGGCAGCCACCGGGATTGATCAGGCAGACGCCAAAAATCTTAAACCGCCTGACCCGGGAGCTACGAACACTCAGGCAGACCAAGGCACCACACTCCACTCCAGGTGTGGCAGGGGGAGGGGAGACGAAGATCTATATCATTAAAGGAAGTCCCAGGAGAAGAGAGGAGTCAAAGGCCCCACCTGACATATACAGTCATACACAAACAGTCACACACTCCCTCCCTCATGCTCACACATGCACATACAACCAAAGACTTACTAGAGAAGCAATCTTTTGACCAAAAAGCAACATTTTTGTTTCCTTACCTTGTAAAATATAACAAATCTGTAGTTACCTAACAGTAGCTTTGAAAGTAATGTGTTCAAATACTTTTCAAGTATGTGTAGAAACAAGTTACATGAGTAATCCTGAGTACTCATTTATCAACTTAGAAAATGAATATGAGAATATCTCAAATTTCTGAGTATGAAAAAAATTACATTCTAGTGCCCTCTTATCAGCAGATTCAAACATAAATCATCTCAATTTATGGGACCACAAAAGTAAACAGAGTACTGACTCTCCTAACAAAGATCAAAAAAGTGCATCTCAAGCCTGTAACACAACAAATATTTGAGTTCTTGAAATCGATTCTGAATCTTTATAAATAAGAATCCCAATTCAGACTTGAATCGATTTATTTCAGCACCTCTAGTGTACACTACAAGATTTTTACAGTCACAGACTAAAAACTTGAAAGGTAGCACCAGGGCTCTTCCCATTAGTCTTGCTGCCCCACCCTTAGTCATGACACAACCTCTGTTGTTATTTGACAGTATAATGAATACAAACCGATTGATTGATTGATTGATTGATTGATTGATGATTGATTGATTGATTGATTGATTGATTGATTGATTGATTGATTGATTGATTGATTGATTGATTGATATAGCTGTCAATTTTAATCCTTGAGTTAATGTACATACTTTATTTGTTAACTATCACAGAATATGACTATCCTTTGTAGTATACAGAGTGGAGACGCTGAAAAATTTGCCGACTTCTATGTAGTATCCGCGGCTAATGTAGTGGGCCGGTCTGAAGAGAAAATTCCAGGGCTGAATTTTGATCCCAGTCCACCCCGGGGATAACCGCACCCTGGAGAGGATTGTGAAACAAAACCCATTAAAAAATGGGGAGATTCACAAAGAGTGGTGTCTTGCGTGAGCTAAAGACAAAAAGGACTGGACTGCTTCTGAGTGGTCCAAAGTTATGTTCTCTGATGAAAGTTAATTTTGCATTTACTTTGGAAATAAATGTCCCAGAGTCAGGAGGAAGAAAGGATAGGCATTGAATCGACGTTGTATGTCGTCCGGTGTAAAGTTTCCACAGTCAGTGATGGTTTGGGATCCCGTGTCACCTGCTGGTGTTGATCCATTATGTTTTCTGATGTCACATATCAGCGCAACTCACCTCATGCTTCCTGCTGCTGACCAACTTCATGGAGATGCAGATTTCATTTTCCTGCACTTGCACACTGTACCAAAGCTACCAGTACCTGGTGTAAGGATCACGGTATCCTTGTTCTTGATTGACCAGCGTTTCGTGTTTGCACTCTTGACTGTAACCTGAAAGAAACAGCGGAGGGCAGCAGGACGCCCTGGAAGCATGGAGTCTGCCAAACCAACTAAGAAGCAGAAGAAAATAGGTACACCACTGCTGTACTCGGTTAGTTTGAATAACAAACAATGAAATCAAAAGACCCGTCATATCAGGAACTCATTGTGTCTAACTCGGCAGTCGCATATGATGAGTTCCCCACCTGTTATTAGCTGGACATCAGCCTCCAAGCTGTGTCCCTAACTGCCTAACTCACCACAAGTTGCTAATTCGTCTTTTCTCCATACTAGAGCTCCCAATCCGGTCCCAATGTGTCACTTCAAATGTCCTTCTTCGGGACACCTCATAAAGTTCCTTCTACTCAAGAGTCTTCTACTCCTCCAGTCTGTTGTGTCTCTCCCAACAAGCTCCAGCACTCATCTGCTAGTCGGTGGCTAAGCTAGCATTGTTTACTATATCTTGACAGCGCTCCCCTGGCTCAAGCCAGCTTTTCTGTGCTAGCCAGTGGCTAAAAGGTAGCCAGTGTTTTTGGCTCCATTTTCACAGCATCTCTTTGGCTCACGGCATATTTTCTCCGCTGGCCAGTGGTTAACATGCAGTGTAGTTGGCTTAATTTTAAGCTAACCGTTAGCATTAGCAACTTCACCACATAGCGTTAGCTGCACCAGGCTTGTGTTCTTTGTGGAGATAAAACATCAGCTTTATGATTCAGTGGTGGAGTCGCGTTGCTGTTAGCCCCCCCCCCCCCCCCCCCCCCCGAGAGAGTGACTTACAAGGCATTAATTCCTACAAGAGACCACTGCAAATATATTGATTTAAACGATTCAAGCAGCCTAGTCCATCTGAATGAGTTGGAGATTTTAGCGACTTACAAATAAAAACACACCACTGATCATTTCTTACCTCCGTGCTGCATGTTCACAAATTCATTATTATTTCTTTAGTTGTAATCAGTTATTCTTAAAACTGTAGAGAAGGCAGGGATCACACAGCATGGCAGCTCCCATAAACAAGACATTTATGCTTCGCTGCTAAACAACAGAACTAGGCGTAAATGCTAGGCTATAGTTTTACACCTTATTGGTACCTCAGGTACAGCAGTAGATCAGGAGGTAGAGCGAGTTGTTCAGTAATCAGAAGGTTACAGGTTCGATCCCGGATCCGACCAGAGAATGCTGCTGTCGTGTCCTTGGGCAAGACAGTTAACCCACCTTGCCTGCTGGTGGTGGTCGGAGGGGGGACCGGTGCCACCAGTGCTCAGCAGCCTCGCCTCTGTCTGTGCGCCCCAGGGCACCTGTGGCTACATCGTAGGTCATCCCCAACCAGTGTGTAAACGTGGGTGTGAATGGGTGAATGACTGATTGATTGTGTTGTGAAGCACCTTGGGGGGTTGTAGAACCCTAAGACGGCACTATACAAAGACAGGCCGTACCTAATGGCAGGATTTGGAGCATAAGGAAGCAGAAGTAAGATTTAACCAGCACTAGCTATCTTTCATTTTTGATGCTTAATAAACTGTAGTAGTTTCTAAATCTAAGAGGGTGATGTAAGTGATTGATGCACAAAGTCTATAGTGAGGAACTTCATTGTATTATTTACAGGGTTTGAGTAAGAAAATGGACTATTCACTCTGTAGTCTACAAGGGAAAAACCTAAAATTATTATTATCTGTCCAGCACTCAAAAAACAGGAAAACGAAGACAGCATATCAGAATTTTATCACACACAAAACGTTGTTTTGTGTCAGAAATTCAATTTAAAAGTATATTTTGTCAACTTGTTTCATTTCCAGGAAAATGAGCTAACATCTACGTGCCATCGAAAGCTTCACGGCTCACACGGCTAAACTCCTCCAATCTGCTGGAACATTTTTACCCCAAATAGCAACACTTTAATTATTGGAAATCAAGCTTCTGAGGAGTACGTGTCCACCCACATGCAGGTGATGAACATGCCTTAGTCACACTACACAAGATGTTTTATACGGCTTCAAAAATATGCCAAATGGTTACATAACAATTCTAAATTATTAACTTCTTTATGTGGCTTAGACACAGTGTTTGAGATATAAATGCCTTATGTAACGTCGTATATTATTAAAGAGGACAAGTTTCAGCGGTGTAGTGCTGAAGTTCAAGTGTAGACCCATAATTGCTTAAGAGATCTGAGTTATTCTTAGTTGCAGCACAGACAACATTGATACCAGAGTAACTTGTTGGGATTATAACGGCTCCTTGGCGGACTAGCGCAACACTCGGTGTGAATTCAGCTCAAATTTGAATGAAATCAATGAAAGCTTAAGACAATAAGACACAGGATGGAGAAAAATTCAAGCTAGAGCAGGTCCTAATGTTGAGAAGAGCAGTTGATTTACACAAAGCACAATTTTAAATAATTAACTCTAAATCTTCAAACAATCTCTTTACGATTTCTTCAACGATCAAAGAGGACATCTGGATCCTTCACATGCTGCCTCGTCACAAATCAAGCCTGAAATATTCCCTTGTGTTGACCTCCTCAGTTCTTTTACCTGCGTCACTGAAGCCTCAGACAAGATGCTGATTGATTGCTTTCAGCAGGGGAGAAGTGATGAAAATATCTACAGTGAGTGAAGGATAAAAACACAGAGTCTAGTCTTTCAAAAATACAACTTTTTTTTTTATATCTGAATCAGCTTCAATTGGCCTTCAAGACTATTACAGATCTTTCTGGGACTTTGTATTATTATTGAAGCAAGAGAAAAGCTGTGCTCTTGTAATCAAAGGACATCTAACAGTGATCTGCAGTATTTACAGGCTGCTTCTTCATTTTTAAAAAGTGCAATAACATATTTGGCTTCTTAAAAATGAAAATTGACACTGAGCTAAATCAAATGCAAACATTTTCTAGGCTTTTCTCTGTAAACATGTCAAACAACTACTACATTTTCGTCTGGCTTCTGCATAAAACGTTTTGGTGTCTGATTTATTTTAGTAAAGACAAAAATCCCAACAGATGATTTTAGATACATTTTTAGTTGTGCAGCAACAGCTTAATCAAACAAATGGGTCTGTTTCCAGAAATCCACGTGTGATTCAGACGGACAGTGTCTGGATGTTTTGTGGGTTGAGGATGATTCACTTCCACGGATGACTAATTGCTTATAAAGGCAGCTGTGTGAAAACTTCTGGTTAACCAACCAATTTAAAGTCTTTTCAGGACAGCAGCTCCAGAACTTATTCAGTAATGTCTTACAAATTTCTACAAACTAATGAATCGACTTTGAAAATAAGGAAATTGAGTCGCTTCAAAAAAAGTCTGGCTCGGCAGGAAGATCGAGGTTCTCACGTTAACCTCTGAAGAATGAGGCTAACTTATTACAGCATTCAGATAACTGGGAACACATAAGTAGAGAGTCATTTGAAGGCTAAAGTTTGGTTTATGCTTGACGCGTCCGCGAGGTCCGCACGGCTCCGCGCGGCGAAATTGCGCCATTTTAACAACCACGCCCCTCCACCGCGCCTCCGCACGGCCCAAAATTTCCGCACCTCGCACCTAGGAAATTTTCTAACCATGCGGACGGTTGGACGCGGACAAACATGGCGGACTGGCAAGAACTAGTATGGCAGAGGTTAGTAAATACAGACATTTGTATGATTCAGCTCTCAGAGATCACCGTGATCAACATGTTGTTAATAATTCTTGGAGAGAAATAGCTCACACTGTCGGAAAAGACGAGGACACTGTTATAAATGCTGGAATGCCATGTTGTAAACAGTAATTTTTACTTCTACTATGGTGTAGTGTTGGATGCATGCCGTAGAGCTCCATGCTGCCCCCTACAGTTTGGGAGAATATTGGCTCACCGCAGAGACGAGCCGCATGAACCATAAACGCTGCGAGTTGTGAAGCGCGTTCCATCCGCGAGCCGCATCACCACGCGGAAAGTAAATGCGTCAAGCATAAACCATGGTTAAGGGCGATGGTGGCCCAACCCATAACCGGACGGTTGAAGGTTCGAGCACTGCCAGTCATGGTCATTGTGTCCTTGGGCAAGACATTTAACCCACCTTGTCTGCTGCTGGTGGTGGTCAATGGGGCCAGTGGTGCCAGTGCTCGACAGCCTCGGTTCAGTAAGTGAAGCCCTAGGGCATCACCAGCGTGTGAATGTGTGTGTGTGCAAGAGTGAATAACTGTTTGTGTTGTAAAGTGCCTTGGGGGTTGTAGAACCTTATAAGGCACTATATCGAATACACGCCATTAGGGGTTTAAATCCCTAGTTTGATCACGATATAATATTACATTGATTTTAACGTTACTTAGTGCATTATTAAAGGGGAATTAGCTAGTTTTGGCTTGCTTTGAGCTCCCTCTAGTGTTCGCTTGTAGAATCAAAAGCAAAACTTATCTCCTTGCAGTATGTTCCGATTTTTTTTAACACCTTCCTCTAACAACTTAAATGTCTTACCAGTCTCCCACAGTGTCTACTAGGGATGTGTATTGGTGAAATTCTGGCAATAGGTATCACAATACAGCCAGACAATATTGGCTGATTTTTTTAGACGGAATTTAAATTGTCTGTCGGCTACGGAAGCACATTTATAAACAGAAATGTGAAGTCACCATCTTAAAAAACCAGGAGTGTGGTATTCCTGTAAGCTAATATATATATATATATATATATATATATATATATATATATATATATATATGCGATATAATATAGCAAGAAAAATATATCACGATATATTGCCATATCAATACTTTCTTACATCACTATGTCTACGGGAGTGATCCGTCACTAAATTAAACAAATCAGCTATTTTATGATCTAAAACATGCAGGAAATGCGCTGAAACCAAACTGCAGCACCAGGTATGTCAGCTCAGTTTATTCTAAGTCAGAAAAGAGCGGACCAAAAGAGATATATAGAAGCAGCAGTAGCTCAGGAGGTAGAGCAGGTTGCCCATTAAATGGAAGGTTTCAGGTTCGATTACAGCTCCGCCCAGACAATGCTGCTGTTATGTCCCTGGGCAAGGCACTATACCTGCTTGGCCCGCTGTTGGTAGTCGGAGGGACCGGTGAAGCCGATGAGGCCTGGCAGGCCTCGCCTCTGTCAGTGCGCCCCATAGCAGCTGTGACTACATTGTAGCTTATCCCCACTAGCGTGTGAATGTGTGTGTGAATGGGTGAATGACGCATTAGGGGGTTGTAGAATGCTAACAAGGCACTATACAAATACAGGCTATTTACCATTTATATGGCTGATTATTAGCCATTACCTGTATGGCTTCAAGAGAAATATCAAACTTCTGATGAGAACTTGCAGGAAACGTGCAAAAAAATTAGGCAAATTGGTTTAGATGCCATTTGTCCAATGGTAAGTGAATGCAGCATGATTCTAAGGGAAAATCTGGAACAATGTGAAGATGAGAAGGTGGGATTTGTTTTAAAGAGTTAGTTTAAAACCCAGGGATTCCTGAATGAGGGTTTTAAAAAATATTTTCACAGCAAGTCTCATTTTAAAATAGTTAACAATCTGAGCAAAGCATCCCTATGTGTACATCACTCATTGGTCAGTAAGAATGAAAGTTTTCACAGACGGCCAACACGAAGCCTGGTTTTAAATCAACTAAATGCATAATGGATGCAATAAATGAAAAATATCCCATTAATCTGTGTGACCTTATATAAAAGCGGAGATGCAGTGTTTGCTCGGTAACGATCGGTGCCTCTTCAGATTTATAATGTTTATGGTGGGTGCAACAATCGCAGTGCCTGGAGCCCGGGGAAGTCATAGCAACAAGAAGAATGATGCAGAGCGTTGAGGCTCAACACGCAGGAGGAAAATCCTGTTAAAGACGTGGCTGAATTTTCATAACTTCATGTTGTTTTCTGAAGTGTTTGGCCATGAATTACCCTCCCGGTTTAGCGAGACTCGGTTCAGGCTGACACCAACATTCAACAGTTTGCAATAAGGGTGCACTTTGCTCAAGGCGCAGGAGTACCGAGGATGGAGAAAATCCTCTAGCCCTGATGTGTGGGATGCACAACGTAGGCAGGCAAGGTCTTTTACTCAGGATCCCAATAATATTGGCTAATTGCTGGATTTCTCCAGCCTATCTCGACTTGCATCACGAGTAGGCGTGGAGGAGTTTACAGCGGGGGTATATTGCTGCTGACAGAATGCAGTGTTCTTAGTCTCTCTCTCTCTCTCCCTTAATTGTCATTCCCCGCTCACCGGCACATTTCGCTGGCAGATTCTCTTGAGAGAGGTTTCCCCAGAATCTACGTAAAAGGATTCCTTCCCACGCCACGGTCTTAGGAACATCTCATTTTCATCCACCCGCGACTTTCTCATGCACACACACACACACACACACTCCCGCTCACCCTGGCGTTGTGCCCTCGTGTCTCCCTCTCCACTCACTCTTATGTTTTCAGTTTCTATCTGGTTTTTTTTTCTTTCTCTCTTCACTTTTAACAACCCCCCTTCTCCTTTCTCCTCGCCATAACTTATGGATCCTTCGTGGGAGGCAGCATCTCCCTCACACAGCAGGCGTGGGCCCTCACTCTGACAAATGACATGCTGGGCCCACCATCTTTGCGTGGGAGGGGGGAATCTTTAAGTTAAGAAGGAAGAATGGATTTGATTGGACAGTGAAACTCAGGGGCTGTTTCCTGGCAAGCTCTGCTGGATCAGGCTCAGGAAACAAGTGAGAAAGTGAGGGAAAGCCGCAATGATGATGTTTATGAAACCCACAGTATGCTTTAGGAAAAGAATGACCACAAAACCTAACACTTCTTAAAACTGTCAAGCTGTCAGCTGTGACAATAAAAACACACAGTGAAATATTAGTCCTGTTGTAGCGTAAACATTTGTCTAGACAGTGTGCTGCTTTATGCTCCAACTCGGCTCAGGTTGATCTTTCTGAATAAATCACTTACGGGTGCTCCTTGGCTAAGTGCTGGGCCAGAGAAAACGCCGTGGGATCTCGGTCCAAGGCCAGGACTGTGACTTTGGGAGCCGTCTTCAGTATTGCTCTGGTATGACCACCACCTCCAAATGTCATGTCCAGGACCACCTACATGCGAGAAAGAAAGAAAACAACACGTTCTTCTCACAGCCAGACTCCGTAAACAAGATTCATCATCGTCATCACGACGCTAGTTCATCGGTTGAGTGTTTCTTTCTCCGTGGTGGAGAACGTGTCACAACGTCGTGAGAGACGTTTTCTGTCTCATCTGAAGCTGCAGGATTCCTCTAATGAAACCAAAAGTCATCACAGAGTTTAAAGCTGAAATGCTCGCTCGTCCAAGCGTTGCTGCTGTATTTAAATAATCACCTTATTTCTTATCATTTCAGGAGATTTGGTTTCGTCTTTCACATTTTAGGGACTATGACAGGTGGGGAAAAGAGTTTAATGTGGTCACAGAAAAACAAGTTCCATCAAATGAAACCCAACGCTTGTTCCTGAGGGTCTTGTGTTTTTGGCCTGTCGCTGGCGTGTGTGTGTGTGTGTGTGTGTGTGTGTGTGTGTGTGTGTGTGTGTGTGTGTGTGTGTGTGTGTGTGTGTGTGTGTGTGTGTGTGTGTGTTTAAGTAAGTAGCCATTGGTATGCAGTGCATTCTAATCATCCATCCATTTTTGACCACTTATCCAGAGTCGGGTCATTTGGGCAGCAGCCTAAGCAAGGAGGTCCAGACTCTCCTCTCCCCAGCCATTTGGGACAGCTCCTCCGGGGGATCCCCAAGGCGTCCCCTGGTCAGCCGAGATACATAATCCCTCCAGCGTGTCCTGGGTCTTTCCTTAGGTCTCTTCCCATTTGGATGTGCCCGGAAAACCTCACCAAGGAGGCATCCTGACCAGATGCCCAAGCCACCTCAACTGTCTCCTCTCGATGTGGAGGAGCAGCGGGTCTACTCCGAGCCCCTACCAGATGACCAAGCTTCTCACCCTCTCTCTACGGGAGAGCCGAGCCACCCTTTTGGGAAAATTCATTTTGGCCGCTTGTATCCACAATCTCATTCTTTCGGTCACTACCCAAAGCTCATGAGCAGCATTTTGATCAATTTGGTAAAAATGCTCTACAAAAGCATCTCATACTCCACTTTTAATGAAATGTACGTGTTACATATGCAGTCAATAAACATGTGCATTGACACCATTCCCTTTGTACAATGTTTGGGTTTAAGACCATAAGCGTTGGACATTTTCACATCTATGTTCTTTTGACTTGAATCGGTGCATAGTTTTGTTTATTTGTAGCTTTTTCTTGTGGTTTGGATTGTTTACATACTGGCAAAAATGCAAATGAAATGATGCGTAACTATAAGCGTGGTGAGAATGTTCAGTCTGAGTATTAGTCAGATTGTCTGAGGGCGAGGCTAACTTACGTACAAAATGATCCAACCCTCTCTACCGGAGCCGTTTATAAACAATTTGAACTTTTTGGTGTTTTACGAGTTGGAGCTGATATATCCAGTCATCTGCTAAAAAATCAGAGAGGCCATGTGTCTTTTTGAGCCCTCAGTTCATTTTTCAACTAGGTCCTAGAATGCAACACAAACTTGGCTAAGAAAGGGTTTGGGCTCAAACCTTGCAGGATGCATGTGTTCGTTGTGTCGGCTCAAAACCAGGTCTTGTTCACACTAAGTGCTCTGAAGTTAAAAGGTTGATGTGTGTTCACACCTGCACAAACAAACCATAATGGGGTGGGGGAAGGCCTGGTTCTGCTATCAATGGAACACAAGTGTGGAAACGCCCTTTATGAAGCTCTGGTTCACTTCTCTTGGTCTAATAATTCATTATCTGCAAAATGTCTGTCATAAATCAGACCTACAGCTGAGTTAAATTACTTATAATATCAGGCCATGTGTCATGTTTAAATGATTTTCATCAATCCTAATGAAATATCTGTTTGATGCTTTGTTCAAATCATGACAGACCGATGGTACCGCAGCTCTCCATTTTACTTCACTGTAGTGGGAAAATGTACTGTTTTGTGGACTTCAAAGTTATTTATTACCAAACTACATCTATCTATCTATCTATGTATCTATCTATCTATCTATCTATCTATCTATCTATCTATCTATCTATCTATCTATCTATCTATCTATCTATCTATCATCTATCTATCTATCTATCTATCTTCTATCTATCTATCTTCTATCTTCTATCTATCTATCTATCTATCTATCTATCATCTATCTATCTATCTATCATCTATCTATCATCTATCTATCTATCTATCATCTATCTATCATCTATCTATCTATCTATCTATCTATCTATCAATCTATCTATCTATCTATCTATCTATCTATCTATCTATCTATCTATCTATCTATCTATCTATCTATCTATCTATCTATCTATCTATCTATCTATCTATCTATCTATCTATCTATCTATCTATCATCATCTATCTATCTATCTATCTATCTATCTATCTATCCATCTATCTATCTATCTATCATCATCTATCTATCTATCTATCATCTATCATCTATCATCTATCTATCTATCTATCATCTATCTATCATCTATCTATCTATCTATCATCTATCTATCATCTATCTATCTATCTATCTATCAATCTATCTATCTATCTATCTATCTATCTATCTATCATCATCTATCTATCTATCTATCTATCCATCTATCTATCTATCATCATCTATCTATCTATCTATCATCTATTATCTATCTATCTATCTATCTATCTATCTATCTATCTATCTATCTATCTATCTATCTATCTATCTATCTATCTATCTATCTATCTATCATCTATTATCTATCTATCTATCTATCTATCTATCTATCTATCTATCTATCTATCTATCTATCATCTATTATCTATCTATCTATCTATTATCTATTATCTATCTATCTATCTATCTATTATCTATCAATCTATCAATCTATCTATCTATCTATCTATCTATCTATTATCTATCTATCTATCTATCTATTATCTATCTATCTATCTATTATCTATTATCTATCTATCTATCTATCTATCTATCATCTATTATCTATCTATCATCTATTATCTATCTATCTATCTATCATCTATTATCTATCAATCTATCATCTATCTATCTTTCTATCTATCATCTATCATCTATCTATCTATCTATCTATCTATCTATCTATCTATCTATCTATCTATCTATCTATCTATCTATCTATCTATCTATCATCTATTATCTATCTATCTATCTATCTATTATCTATTATCTATCTATCTATCTATCTATTATCTATCAATCTATCAATCTATCAATCTATCTATCTATCTATCTATTATCTATCTATCTATCTATCTATTATCTATCTATCTATCTATTATCTATTATCTATCTATCTATCTATCTATCATCTATTATCTATCTATCATCTATTATCTATCTATCTATCTATCATCTATTATCTATCAATCTATCATCTATCTATCTTTCTATCTATCATCTATCATCTATCTATCTATCTATCTATCTATCTATCTATCTATCTATCTATCTATCTATCTATCTATCTATCATCTATTATCTATCTATCTATCTATCTATCTATCTATCTATCTATCTATCTATCTATCTATCATCTATTATCTATCTATCTATCTATCTATCTATCTATCTATCTATCTATCTATCTATCTATATATATATATATATATATAATGGGTAAATTATTCAGACCTGTCAATTTTTCACTCTTGTTATATTGCAGCCATTTTATAAAGTCTATTTAATCTTTTTTTTTCTCATTAATGCACACACAGCACCCCGTACTGACAGAAAGACACAGAATTTGAGAAATGTACACAGATGAAAGGAAAACTGAAATATCACATGAACTAAAGTATTCAGACCCTTTGGTCAGTATTTAGCAGAAGCACCATTTAGAGCTAATAGAGCGATGAGTCTTCTTGGTAAAGACGTACACCTGGATTTGGGGATCCTCTGCCATACCTCCATACAGATCCTCTCCAGTTCTGTCAGGTTGGATGGTGAACGTTGGTGAACGGCCATTTTTAGGCCTCTCCACAGATGCTCGATTGGGTTTGAGTCAGGGCTCTGGCTGGGCCATTCAAGAACAGTCACAGAGTTGCCGTGAAGCCCCTCCTTCGTTATTTTAGCTGTGTGCTTATAGGGTCATTGTCATGTTGGAAGGTAAACCTTCGGCCCAGTCTGAGGTCCTGAGAACTCTGGAGAAGGTTATTGTCCAGGATATCCCTGTACTTGGCCGCATTCATCGTTCCCTCGATTGCAACTAGTCGTCCTGTCCCTGCAGCTGAAAAACACCCCTACAGCATGATGCTGCCACTGCCGTGCTTCACTGTGGGGACAAGTCATGAGCATTGCCTAGTTTTCTCCACACATACCGCTTAGAATCAAGGCCAAAAAGTTCTATCTTGGTCTCTTCAGACCAGAGAATCATATTTCTCACCATCTCGGGGTCCTTCGGGTGTCTTTTAGCAAACTCCATGTGGTGCTTCATGTGTCTTTCACTGAGGAGAGGCTCCCAACGGGCCACTCTGCCATTTAGCCCTGACTGTTGAAGGGCTGCTATGATGGCTGAATACTTAGGACCATGAGATATTTCAGTTTTTCATTTTATTACCTGCAGAAAAATCTAAAATTCTGTGTTTTTCTGTCAATACAGGGTGCTGCGTGTACATTAATGAGGAAAAAAATAATTTTATTGATTTTAGCAAATGGCTGCAATATAAAAAAATATTAAGGACAGCAAAGGTCATCAACTGCACACTCTGTAACTGACATCTGTACATGAGCACGTGCCTAATGCTACTGGCTAATGCTTAGTGGCGCGCAGCTCAAGTTACATGCAACTCTACGGGACGGGCAGCGGCCTCAGCAAGAGAAAATGATGTCTTGCCTATCACATATATATTATATATATATTATATCACAGTACAGGTTAAAACTATCATTTTTACAGATTTCTGAAAAATCACATAATTCCTAAAAAGCTGAAAACTCTGGATTGCTGCTTTAATTTGTTCCTAATATTAAAGAAGAAAACTAAAAGCTTTTGATGCAAGTTGCAAAAAAATAAAAAATGAATGAAGCTATTTGCTTTGTTTTACTAACTGACGGTTCTGATATTTTACTACAAAATTAAACCGAGGATGTTTATATCAAAGCTGCGGATGGTTACATTCTCACCCATCACCCCTTTGGAAGATCTCTTTATGAAAATGGCTTTAAAGGTGTGACTCACTGAAAATTTATGTTTTAATGATTATTTCTGATTGTAATTGGTTACTCTTGAGTTTTTCGTGCAGGCTGAACATGAAAATAATCTCCTACACCTGTTTCCTGCAATAGCTTCCGATAGAAAATAGATGATGGAAGTCTAGGATTTGAAAAACCTGACAGAGCTACATCACACTGTCACTACACATTCATGGACTCACTCATCTTGACTCACGACGGGGAAGGCTGTTGTTATTTTAGCATCCAGTAAACAGCAGAGAACATCTCAACTAGCTAACCATTAGCATTAGCAACTCCACCACACGGCAGAACTCCTTCAGGCACAGTGTCATGAACTCCTCCTCTTAACCTCCTCTGCGGGCTGGGCTGGCGCTGCACTCCAGTTCCCAGCATGCCTGTCACCGACGCTTCCCGGTGACGTCATCCCGCTGAGCCTATTTAAGGACCTGTCACAGCGGAGCCGGCACTCAGTCATCATCTAACGATAGACGCCAAGCCATTCTAAGACCTAAGACACTAACTCTACGAACCATACGGGAAGAGAACTTCCCACGCTGCCACATATCAGTCTCCATCCACCATTCTCTCCGCGCCTGGGTCTCATAACCACTCCAGCTCAGCCCATCGAACCTGACAGGATGACTGAGTCCCGAGTAGACCCAGCGGAGATCGCACAGCTGCGAGCTGAGGTAGCGCAGCTGCTCAGCCGAGTAGAACGCCAGGAGGCGGACAACGCCCAACTCCGTGTGGAGAACAATCAGCTGCGTGCTGTTACTGATCGCCTCGCATCCAAACTCGATTCCGTCACCGAACTGGTAGTCCAACTCTCCTCAGCCCTCCAACGACAGTCATCTGCCACTCCTAACGTGGTGGAGCCGTATCTAAGTCTCCCAGAGAAATGGGATGGGATTAAAGGATCCCCGGAGAGCATGTTGGCCGTTCTGTCAATGACTTTTGAGTGTCAGCCGGCACGCTACCCGACTTCCTGCTCTCGCGTGGCTCTGTTAACCTCCCTGCTGACTGGGCGAGCCGGTGAATGGGCGGCTGCTCTGTACCATCAGAAGTCCCCAGTCTGCAACGACTATGAAGCCTTCGTGAAAGAACTGAAGAAGGCATTCGTTCATCCCAGCAGCGAGGTCGCAGATGAGACACGCCTGCTCCAGCTTCGACAAGGCTCTCAGACCGTGGCCGAATTCATCTCACGCTTCCGGACCACCGCTGCCCGTCTAACCTGGGGTGATGCCGCGGTGAAGGCTGTGTACTTGGAGGGATTGTCACCCCGCATCCGTGAGGGCATGATTGGTCACGAGGCTCCAACCACCCTGGACCAGGCGGTGAACCTGGCTCTCCAGCTGGACCGCTGCCTCCTCACCAGACCAGGAGTGAGGGCGGTTCCCGTACAATCCCGAACTTTCCCCCGCCGTCAGGAGAACCAACCCATGGAGGAACCCATGCAACTGGGTCATTTGCCCCCCGAGGAACGGGCGCGCCGTTTTCAGGAGGGACGATGCGCCTATTGTGGGGCTCTGGGTCATCCCCGTGCAACATGCCCCATACGCCCGGGAAACGGTCCCTCCGGGTCGGTGTAGGAGCTGCCTCACTCGGAGTTTCCACTCATGCAGCTCCTCATCACACCACCCTCTCGGTCTCCTTCCAGCTGAGCCAAGGACCGGTCCCCCTGGTGGCCCTCCTCGACACCGGAGCTGCAGAAAGCTTTATCGACCAGGGGTTGGTCAACCGGCTCAAGATTCCACTCACCCTCCTCGATCATCGCGCTCCCGTCACCTCAGTGGACGGGCGCCCTCTCATGCCATATCCGATCACGCACCGAACCCAGAACCCCCGGATGACCATCGGAGAACACGTAGAGACCCTTCATTTCTTGGTCATTCACGCCCCTACGACTCCTCTCATTCTGGGTCATTCCTGGTTCCGCCTCCACGACCCTCACATCTCCTGGTCCACCAGTAAAGTCATGGCATGGGGTGTTAACTGTCGCCTTCATCATCCGTCTCCAGGATCACAGCCTAGGGAGACACCACCCAAGGATGTGGATTTAACACTCCTTCCAGGATCACAGCCTAGGGAGACACCACCCAAGGACGTGGATTTAACACTCCTTCCACCCCAATACCACGATCTGGCTCGGGTCTTTGCAAAGGAGCCTACCACCAAGCTGCCTCCTCATCGCCCCTACGATCTGGAGATCAGGCTTCAGCCCGGAACCACCCCGCCTCGGGGTCGGCTGTTTTCGCTCTCCCCGGCAGAGACCCAGGCGATGGACGCTTACATCAATGAGGCTCTCCAGAAGGGGTTTATCCGACATTCCACGTCTCCTGGGGCGGCAGGGTTCTTCTTTGTGAAGAAAAAGGAAGGTGACCTCCGGCCCTGTATAGACTATCGTGGGTTGAATAAAATCACCATCAGGGACCGCCATCCTCTTCCCTTAATGAGCACGGCTCTGGACGCCACTGCCCAAGCCACACTGTTTACCAAGCTGGACCTCCGCAGTGCATACAACCTCATCCGCATAAAGGAAGGAGAGGAGTGGAAAACCGCTTTCATTACACCCACTGGACATTATGAGTACCTGGTCATGCCCTTCGGCCTCTGCAACAGCCCTGCCGTTTTCCAGCGTTTCATCACTGATGTCCTCCGTGACATGCTGGGTCGTTGGGTTTTTGTTTATTTGGACGACATCCTCATCTACTCCCGCACGGCCGAGGAACACACCCAGCATGTTCGAGCCATTCTGTCACGCCTCCTGGAGCACGACTTATTCTGTAAACTGGAGAAGTGTGCTTTTCACCAGGAGTCCACCTCGTTTCTGGGATTCATCATCTCCTCCCAGGGCCTGCGCATGGACCCACAGAAGGTTCAGGCGGTCGTGCAGTGGCCACTACCCAAGACCCTGAAGCAGTTGCAGAGTTTCCTGGGGTTCTGTAACTTCTACCGCCGGTTTATCCGCAACTTCAGCGCCCTGGCGTCACCATTAACTTCCCTGACGAAAACAACCAATCAGCCTCACCCTTTCCGCCTCTCCCCGGAGGCCGTTGCTGCCTTCCATGAGCTGGTCCGCCGCTTTGTAAGCGAGCCCATCCTCCTCCACCCGGACCTAACACGGCCTTTCGTTGTGGAGGTGGACGCCTCTGAGACGGGCGCGGAAGCCGTACTGTCACAACGTGGCCAGGACTCCAAACTCCATCCCTGCGCATTCTTTTCCCGGAAGTTCTCTCCAACCCAGCAGAACTATGGGGTCGGGGACCGGGAATTGTTGGCGATAAAGTGGGCCCTGGAGGAGTGGCAACAGTGGCTCCTGGGTACCCCCACTCCTTTTCTAATCTGGACTGATCATCAGAACCTCATCCATATTCAGACCGCTCGCCAACTCAACCCTCGTCAGGCCCGGTGGGCCCTCTTTTTCGAACCTTATAACTTTCACATCGCCTACCGCCCCGGCTCAAAGAACCTCAAGGCGGACGCCCTGTCCCGTCAACACACCCAGGATCCAAGGCCTCCTGAACCGAGGTCCATCCTCCCGACCGAACGGTTCTTGGCCGCCCTGCAATGGCCCCTGGAAGCCTCCATCCGGGCGGCTCTCCCGGCGGACCCGGCGCCCCCAGAGACACCTCCTAACCGCCTTTACGTTCTGGCCGTGTGTCGACAGGAGGCCTTGAGGTGGGGGCATAGTTCACGGCTCGCGGGACACCAAGGCCAGGCTCGTACCTTCCAGTTCCTCCGCCGGGCCCTGTGGTGGCCCTCTATGATAAAGGACGTGCGTGAATACACCGCTGCATGTGACACTTGAGCCCGGTCTAAGTCCACCACCCAACCTGGAGCCGGGGAATTGCAACCGCTCCCTGTGCCTAAAAGGCCGTGGTCGCACATAGGTGTGGACTTTGTCACGGGGCTTCCCGCTGCCGACCACCTGGACACCATCCTCACCATCACCGACCGCTTTTCGAAGGCTGTGCACTTAGTGGCTATGGCAGGGCTCCCCACGGCTAAGAAAACGGCGGAGCTCCTCCTCGATCATGTGGTGAGGCTCCACGGATTCCCCCAGGACGTGGTGTCTGACAGAGGGCCTCAGTTCATCTCACGTTTCTGGAAGGCTTTCTGTCGGTTGGTGGGCGCTTCCGCCAGTCTGTCGTCAGGCTATCATCCCCAGAGTAATGGTCAGACGGAGAGAGCAAACCAGCAGCTTGGGCGTTACTTACGCTGCTTCGCCTCGTCTCAACCGTCCACCTGGCCTCGTTACCTCCTATGGGCGGAGCTCTCTCACAACCTCCAGACGTCCTCCGCCACGGGTCTATCGCCCTTCGAGACCTGCTACGGATACCAGCCCCCTCTTTTCGACCATCAGGTGCCGGAGGTGGAGGTTCCGGCGGCTCAGGATATGGTCCGCCGCTGCCGTCTCGCTTGGATCAGGGCTCGCGCCGCCATCACCCGGGCTAATACGGAGTACTCCCGACAACACCGCCGCCGCCACCGGCCCGGCCCTGTGTTCCAGCCTGGTGACCGGGTTTGGCTCTCTACCGCAAACCTCCGGTTTCCGGCTGGTTCCAGGAAGCTGTCGCCTCGCTTTTTGGGGCCCTTCCCAGTCCGAGATGTCCTCGGTCCGGTCGCTTACCGGCTGCGCCTCCCTTCCACTCTTAAGGTGCACCCGGTATTCCACGTCTCACAGCTCAAGCCGGTGGTGTCTTCTCCTCTCCATCCGCCTCCGGCCCGGGTGCCGACGCCCCGAGATGTCGATGGGGACCCCGTCTACACCGTCCGCAAGATTCTGGACGCCCGCCGCCGGGGCCGTGGATGGCAGTATTTGGTGGACTGGCAGGGTTACGGTCCGGAGGAGCGTAGCTGGGAGCCTGCCCGCTCGTTTCTGGATCCTTCCCTGTTGGCTGATTTCTGGTCTCGTCGCCCTGGGCCTTCTGGAGCCGTCCCTCGCGGGGGGGTCCTGTCATGAACTCCTCCTCTTAACCTCCTCTGCGGGCTGGGCTGGCGCTGCACTCCAGTTCCCAGCATGCCTGTCACCGACGCTTCCCGGTGACGTCATCCCGCTGAGCCTATTTAAGGACCTGTCACAGCGGAGCCGGCACTCAGTCATCATCTAACGATAGACGCCAAGCCATTCTAAGACCTAAGACACTAACTCTACGAACCATACGGGAAGAGAACTTCCCACGCTGCCACATATCAGTCTCCATCCACCATTCTCTCCGCGCCTGGGTCTCATAACCACTCCAGCTCAGCCCATCGAACCTGACACACAGAGTCTGTGGTAGAGTTGTGCTGCTGTTAGCCAATATTATAGTTTCAGAATATTCAGTATTATATGGAAATTATGATGGCTTATGGCATGTTTGGCAGAGGGATTTAAGCATAAGTTTGGATAGAGATTCATGGCAAAGGATAATGTCCAATATGGGATGATTTACCAGGGAAGCACGAGGAAAGCTGACACATTATAAGATAATCCATAGATATTATTTTACACCGGTTCATCTTTATAAAAATGGGTTTAATGAAGAATAATTTATGCTGGAAATGTAAAAGGCAGGAAGGTACTTTTATTCATTCTATGTGGTCATGCTATGTTGTTCAACCTTTTTGGGAAAAAAATGTTGAATACAATGCAAGAGTGATTGGGTATACAGCTCCCGGAAACTGCTCGACTTTGTTTATTAGGAGACTTGTCGTGTGTACCGAACACATCTACGACGGCAGGGGCCCTGGCTCTTACAGGTTTTATTTCAGCAGCTAGAGTCATACTGCGTAAATGGAAAAGTTTTGAGGCACCTGGTTACAGAGGCTGGATAATAACGATGACGGAGATTGCATCTTATGAATTAATTGCTAAAATGAAGGGAAAAAAAGACTCATATTTTGAAACCTGGAATGATTTTTTGTTTTTTATTGGTAAAAAGATATAAAAGTTGTTGGATAGCATGTTTTGAAATTATTATGAATTGTGGTTGTGAGTGGTTTTGAGCTAGCCTGTGCTGTAAGGGGGGGGGGGGGGGTATTTGGGTATTTTGTTTTTGTTTGTATGTAAAAATTTGGAAAACTTAATAAAAAATCTTGAATAACAAATATCAGGAAATAAAGACTCCAAATCCTGCCGTGTTCTGCCACGCTACATCAGCCGACTCCTCCGTGCTGATACAGGCGCTGCGCCTGAGAAGAGCTGCAATCAGCTACACAAACAAGTCAGGGTTATATTTTACCAAAAGGTAAAAACTGAAAAATATTTTGCAGCATCAAATGAAGACTATCCAGCCCCAGATATGAGGATTTGTGGTTATTTAGATAGAACCCTATAATCATTTGCATCATAAATGTGACACATGTGTAGCTTTGTGTAGCATTAAACCAACATGGGTTTTGTAATATGTAGAAGTAACGGCACAATGTGAAGTTAACAACTTCCTTTAGGTTTATAGGACTAAAAATGTGTTCTAGGATGACAGTAATCCGCCAGCTGTTAGCTTGTCAACCCAGTCAGAACTAATCTCTGTTTCACCAAACTGAGGATGTTATTAGATGTTAATTGTTCAAATCCAACACATTAAAATCCCCTTTCAAAGATGTCAACTGCCCCTTTAATTTGCATTTGAATTCCATGTTTAAACGGCTCATATTGGTTGTGCTGCTTGTTAGTTCAGGTGTGATGGGAAACCACTGAGTCTGCTGCATAAATCGAAGTAAATCAACCGAGCTCGACCTGCCAACTCTGAGGCTTCTGGTGTGAAACAAAGTCTTTCAATTCTTGCCTAATGCTCTCAAGCTTCTCCAAAAGAAGTTTAGCTACTTTAGAGTGTGAAAAGGGCTAAAAATAAATGTAAAGCCAGAAAAAGCTGTTAGTTATGAATAAAAAAAAAACAATTGTGAAAAGTGTTGTTTTTCTTTATTCATTTCCTTATTTATTGGCAAGCATTCCAAATGCACTTAAAACACATTATCTTAAAAATCTTAATTTTTTTATTTTAAATGTGTAATATTTATACTACTTAGAGGGTATTTTTATAAAATCTTTAACAATTTCATTCTTATTCTTAATGATGTTGACCTCTACTCTGTGAAATTAAACTAAATGTTTTTGAAAAATTGAAAAACGCCGACCAACTTTCTCATTACTGCATGAAAAACAAACTTTAGGATACATTAAAATAAAAAAGTAGGTTAAAAAGAGAATGAGAGGCTGGTTAAATGATATAATCTAGCATATCAGGAATGATGGAAGAAACCTTTGGAGCAGCAAAATGAAATCCAAACACGTTAAGATCCCAACAGTCAGCTGGCGGCCCTCTGGGTCAGAACCAAACAGGGTGAAGCTGCTTTTAGCCACCATCCTGCACAGAGATGAATCAGCTTCCTCATCAACTCAAATGTGCCCCAACTCTAGTAACTTTTAAAGGTTCCATCATGTTATTTTAAACCTTTGAGAGCAAAGGTAGGCACAGTATATGATGCAATACCACCATTGGCACTATTGTGATGTCATTTATCTTAAATGCGAGTTATTTTTGTCAGCCTTATTTTTGCCTGGAAATAAAGCGGTTTGTTTTAGTGAAACTCCACCCACGCCCGCTCCGACAAAATGTGCCTACAACAGTGTCTTGGGTGAGTCAGTTGCTGTACTGGCTATGGTGGTCCAGTGGTTAAGACGCCTAAATGTACTCTCCATTGTGTCACTATCCAGTCCTTTGTGTCCTGTCTTAACGAGGTGAAGTCTTGGCTAATGGCCAACGTTCTGCATCTGAATGTGGGAAAGACAGAGCTCATTGTTTTTCACCCCAACAGCAGGAATGTGGATCGTTATGTTGATCTTGGGCCTCTTTCTCCATACTCAAAACCAGTTGTTACCAGTTTGGGGGTGAAACTTGATGCAGGACTTAAATTTGATGCTCACATCAATTCTGTGATCCGGTCCAGTTTCTTTCACCTGAGACGCCTTGCTAAAATCAAGCATATATTGTTGAGAGCCCACCTGGAGCGGGTACTGCATGCCTTTGTAATTTCTAGGCTTGACTACTGCAGCTCTCTCTATGCAGGGTTGTGTCAGTCATCACTGCGTCGCCTACAGGTTGTGCAGAACAGCGCAGCCAGGTTCCTGACTGGGACCAGGAAAAGGGACCACATCAGTCCGGTTCTGGCCTCCCTGCACTGGCTTCCGGTTTGCTATCGCACACAATTCAAAATCCTCGTCTTTGTTTATCATTTCTTCCAGGGTGGTGGTTCCCCCCATCTAGCCACGCTCCTGAACAGACACTCCCCATCACGCGCTCTGCGCTCCAAGGCCTGCTCGCTGTCCCTCGTTCTAGGTGTCGTACTCGCGGGGACCGGGCTTTCTCAGTCCTAGCACCGTCACTCTGGAACCAGTTGCCACCCTCAGTTAGGCTGTCCCCATCTCTGCCAGTCTTTAAGAGTCACCTAGAAACACACCTCCTCCGCTTGGCGTTTCCAGAACATGTTTGATTTTGGCCCTCTTTTATGTTGATTTTATTCCACAGTTTTCATTGGTTCACTCAATCCATTGTTTTACACATTTGTCCTGTACCAGAATGTTTCACCTATTTTGTAATTTGTATTTTGTAATTTGAATTGCTTTTATTTTTGATTTATTCAATATATTTACCTTCTACTGTACCATGTTCAGCGCTTTGGGCTTCCTGACAGGGTTGCGGAAGGCGCTTTATAAATAAAGCTTTGATTGATTGATTGATTGATTGATTAAACTAGCACTCTAAGCACTGGACTACCAAGTGGTGACCACACGTGTGCTGGCCAGGGGAGGCAGGTTTCAGACCAGAGAATAGTTTCTGGAAGGGGAGCAGGGTGGGATGATGAAGTTAGTTTCCATTAAGGCTTTACAGGACTTTCAAAGTAAAACTCAAAATTTGCAGCCGACACAGGAAAATGCATGAATGCAGCCAAAACCAGGTATGGATTTTTTTTTTCATGAGGACATAACAATATCACGTGATAAAAAGCCCCAAAAAGTGGATTTTCCATCTAAATTGAAAACTTTTCATTCATTCTTCAGTCTTTGAATAAGCATTTCTTATGCTGCACTGTAACTGCTCTCCCTGATTCTTAAATCTGATTTTAATTTGTGCATTTAATTTGAATTAAATGTATTTGTGTATGTTAATTAAGGTGTCACATTGATTTTGCTGTTCCTGCTCCTGGAAAGCACACTGAATTGGCTCTGTGTCTGAAATGTGCCATACAAATAAAGCTGCCTTGTCCTGAGACGAGTGAACAAGCATTCTTAAAACAGTTTGAATTAAAATACAAATGTTTCACTTTTTAACGTGTCTTTGTAGGTCTGGTCTCGCAAGTATTCTGATGCCAGTAAATGGTGGGATACAGGTGTAAAATGACACAAAAGGAAATGCCACCTATTCCCCACATAAACATCAAACGCGCCGATCGAAGGTGACGGTGAAGGTGGGGTGTGTGCGTGTGTGAGGGAAGAGGTGGTCAATGGCGGTTCCCTCTCCTTTCCAGTGCACAGCAGCAGATGGGGAGGGGGTGTGGGCTAGTGGGATGAGTCACACGCATAATGAACTTGCCTGTTGTGCTATTCAGTAAAAAAAAAGGGAAAACAGAAACACATACAGCAAAGTAGGCTGGCTTTTATCACAAAAGTTGACACGAGTAAACCAGGAGACAAGCCGCTTCTCTGCTGGAGTGAGTGGAACTTGTCACAACATTTTTACTCTTTTGTTGTTGTTGTTTTTTTGTTTAAAGAAAAAAAAACAGCTTATTTATGACACTGATTCAGATAAAAGAAAATCAGATCCTTCATATTTTTAGCTGATTTCAACATTGAACACAAAAAAAGAAAAAAAATCTTCCTCTGTTACACTCAAAGCATTTAAACTCTGATGAAATGAATAACAAGACATTAAATGTGGTTGTTTGCAAGTTTATTTACGTTTCCTGAGCCTGGTTATTTCCTTCTGGGGCTGAACGAGCTCCTTCAAGAGATCCGGATGTTGTTGTGAACATTCTCCTGCTGTTCCTGCCGCCAGATGGACTAAACAACTTCTTGAAAAGATATGGTGATAATAGGTTTGGCATTTGCAAAAGATGACTGACACCAAACTTGGGCATGAGTCATTCACATTGATATTTCATACAGAGCTGTGTCGACGAGGCTCTCACCTAGACCGAGCCTCATTCAGAAAAGGCAGCAAACCCGGAGCAAAAATCAGGCAGATTATCAGAGTTTGAACGCGGAGATGAAAGGAAATAAAATAAAGAAAATACACGTATATCTAAAAAGTCATTACTCTTGTTTGTGTTTAGCTCTGTGTGTAAGACGTGTAATATCTGCCTTTCCCAGCAGAGGGAACAGAAGAGTTAGGAGTGGTCCGAGTGGTGCAGTCCTACAGCAAGGCTGCAAAGTGCTTTAAGGCAGGACGCCTCATCTCCCACCACACAGCCTTCCTTCAAAATAGATGCAAAAGCAAAAGATAAACGTGTCACGTGCTCTCGTGGGGTCTGTTAAATCTGAAACAGACGTGTTTTTAAAAAGAAAAAGTTCAAATTTTTGATTTCACAATAAAACTAAGTTCATCCAGTCATGCCCAGACGGTGTCCGGGGGGGAAAAAAGACCCTCGTCTCAGGTCTTCTTGTGGTTGAATTCATTAGGAAAGGGGGAGCAGGAACCTGAGAGAAGCCTGAGTACTCACCTAAATCCTACTTGTGACTCCCCAGCCCAGGTCAGTTACAGTGGGGGATCTAAAATGTCATTGAGGGGAGTTTTTACAGATCTTGTTACACCAACACGCAGACCATTAGGGAGACAGATACACAGGTACGGGATCGCTTTTCTTGTTGCGTCCGTTGCCATGGTAAGACTGGAGGCAACCAGTTTGCATTTCTTTCTCTGTCACACAAAGTTCATGGCGAAGATGCAAATGTGAACAACATTCAGCTCGTTTGCTGCAGAAGCAGAAGTTACGTGCGAGTTTTAACGACAGCCGAAAGCACTCGACCCCGCGTGAATCTCACGCTCAAAAAGTTGGATTAAGATTGTAAGATGTGAGAAATACCCGAGTCCCTTCATAAAACGAGTTTTTAAACGGACAGGTTGCGATTTCTGTTTTTGAAACGCTGCTCTTCTCTCTGTGTCATGTAAATGAGTGTCGTAGCTTTGTGCGCTGCTGTAGCAGATAGGAGGCGGACGTGCCCAAAACAGATGGCCAGTGAGAGCAGACAAACTCAAACGGCATGAACGCTTCCCACAATTATCCTGTCAGGAGATTATGTCGACGGTGATCAGTCATGTCTGAGACGCATGCAGCCTTCTGCCTCATGTACACAAATTAATTGCTGCAGATGCATTAAAGGACTGCACGTGCGAGCGAGCTCAGTTAGCGAGAGCGGGACCAGTGAGCGACACAGGGGCAGAGAATGGTGATTTTGCCAGAGGGCTCCTTCCAAATGCCTCTCTGGATGATGAACTAATCTCTCTTTTGTCAAAGGAATGCTGCAGAGTTGCAACAAAAACTTTCATTCCTCATCCATTCAGAACTGTTTGCACTCTTTTGGCAAGAGTTTTAAAATAATTGCTTTTCAAAGAAGCATTTCAGCTGGTCAAGACCAGACACGTCTGCGTGCGTAAAAGCAGCGTTGGCTCAATTACTGACAAAAAATTAAATAAAGAAAAACACCCATGTGAAGTTTGTGGATCATTTCTCAAAGTGAGAATGAACAAATTCCTTATAAAGAACAAACATACCATAAAGAAAATGCAATTTTATTTTTAACGGATAGATTTTTTTGTTTTTTTTGTGTTTTAATAATAAAAATGTCATAAATAGTCTATTAATGATCGTTAAAATACTTTGCTTTAAAAATACAAGTTTTGTACACCCCACTACAATCGTCAGAAAACCTTTACACACATTTAGGATTTAAACCTGAACAGGAACATCTCTCGAACGTTATCTCAGTGTGTTTTATCTTATCTATCTGTTGTTCTTTGATGTAAAGCTTAAAGTTAAAGTCCCATCAGTTGTCACACACACTGATGTGTGGGCAAAATTTGCTCTCCGCATTTGACCCATCCCCTGGGGGAGCGGTGAGCTGCAGACACAGCCACACTCGGGAACCCTTCGGTGGTTAAACCCCCCAATCCAACCCCTTAATGCTGAGTGTCAAGCAGGGAGGCATTGGGTCCCATTTTTTCCAAGTCTTTGGTATGACCCGACCAGGAATCGAACCCTGATCTCCCAGTCTCAGGGCGGACACTCTACCACTAGGCCACTGAGCTGCTTACGTCTCTGTTGCTGCTTCCTCTTGGCTAGATAGTCGTTCTAAATGAAAATAAGTTCTCAATCGACTCATCTGGTTAAATAAAGGTTAAATAAAAATAAATTAATTAAAGAAATGGCCCCAAAAATACAAGATGCTCCTTTAAACACAAACACTGCTCACTCACTCACTCTGTGTGTGTGTGTGTGTGTGTGTGTGTGTGTGTGTGTGTGTGTGTGTGTGTGTGTGTGTGTGTGTGTGTGTGTGTGTGTGTGTGTGTGTGTGTGTGTGTGTGTGTGTGTGTGTGTGTGCTTGTCTTTATATGGTTAGGTGGACAAATGTTGACGAACTTGTAATGTGTGGACATTTTTACACTGTGGGGACATTTTGCTGGTCCACACAATGCTAAGCACCTTAAAACTTGATTTTAAAGGTAAGGTGTGAATTCACTTTTAGTGTAGGCTATGGTTAGGACTAGAACCCCACTGGTTAGGGTTAGGGTATGAGCATGGGTTAGGCATAGTGGAGTCACTGAAATGAATGGAAGTCAATGGAGGTCGGCACAAGCATATAAATAAATGTGTGTGTGTGCGTGCGTGCGTGCGTGCGTGCGTGCGTGTGTGTGTGTGTGCATGCATGCATGCTATAGTCTGCTCCGGTCTGTCAGCCAGACTCTCGGTCCACCTGTGGGTCAGGTATGATGGACCACAGTTAAATGTCACAGACAGTAATGAAGGATTTATTGCCATGAAATTTGGCATCCATATTTGTCGTCCTCAAAGGATAAATTCTAATCTGCTGAATGTTATTAGTTGAAGTTTACATATAATTTATTGAGTACTGCAGCTGAGAAAATGTGGGAAATGACTCAGAGAGTCAAACAAGCTGGTTAAAATATGGCAGTCGGTCAGAAGTGGAAGTTTTTTTTTTCTTTAGGGGTGGGGGGTGTAATTTTAAACACTGTACTGAAACACTTCTGATTATTAACATTTAAAGGGATTCTTTGCAACTTCATATTTGAAATCATTTTCTTGAGCCGGTATGTGCTAAAATGACCCTTTCCGGGGTTAATGAAATGACACCCAGCCCCTTTCGCCCCCTGTGGCCAGAATATTCCACTTGCAACTTTAGCCTGGCTCTGTTGGTACTTTGAAAACATTTAGCTGACATACCTGATGCTGCAGTCTGGTTTCAGCACTTGTCCTGCGTGTTTTAGATCACGAACACAGCTAATTTGTTTAATGAGTCTAAGGAAGACTGGGGAGACATTTCAGCCGTTAGATTCAGGTGTTAAAAAGCCAAGCGCACAGTGTGGAGATTTTTGGTTTTGGTTCTACAAACTGGCACTAGGGGGTGCTAAAAGCAAGCCAAAACTGCCTTGTTCCACTTTATAAAAAATTTAAAACCATAAATAGATTGTGGCATGTTAGTTTTTAGAATAAAAATAATAATGTGGTCCCTTTAATACAAAAAATTCTGAGATTCATTATTACTATTATTATTATTATTATTATTATTATTATTATTATTATTATTATTATTATTATTATTATTATTATTGGTAGTAGTATTAGTATTATTAGTATTATTATTATTAGTAGTAGTAGTAGTAGTAGTAGTAGCTTATATTATCAGTCAGCTATACCATACCAACATTGTTTTCACTTATTCAAGGAAACCAATTTTTAATAAACATTCTAATAATTCCACCAGATATTTAAAATTGTATTTATAGTTCCAAAGTTTTCTTGGATTGGTCAACAGACCTAAACCTGGAGCACAAAGTTGAAGAGACAGCTGTTTGTGATGCTGAATCACTGAACCACGCGTGGCAATTTCAGGAGTCAGAAAAGCATAAAATCTCCAACCAACATCATTTTGGGAGAAAATAAAAAAATTAATCTATTACATAAGAGTAAGTCATCAAAAAGCACACAAAAGTGACCTGTTTTATCACAGTTACCACTTCAAGAGGAAGACGGCATTACCTCCACTCAATTTTACCCTTAAAACAGGTTTAACAGTATTACCACAAGAGTGGGAGAAGAGATTGAGCCTGGAGGCGGGAGGAGGAGGAGGAGGAGGACAGGAACGACACTAAGTTGCAAAACTACAAAAAGAATCACCATCAGAGAGGACACAGGAAACCTCTAGGTCGACAAAACCTTTTTATTCCTGACTTTGGAAGCCAGCTCAAGCAATAGATGTTTAGACAAGTGGAAACAAATGTTAACAGCTAAAGTTTAGTTTGGCAGAAACAAACAACCTGCCTTTTAATAGATTACAACATTAATGCATCATCCTGGGGCGACGGTGCCACAGGAGTTAAGTGTTCGCCCCGTAATCGGAAGGTTGCAGGTTCGAGCCCCGCTCAGTCTGTCGCTGTCGTTGTGTCCTTGGGCAAGACACTTAACCCACGTTGCCTGCTGGTGGTGGTCGGAGGGACCGGTGGCGCCAGTGCTCGGCAGCCTCGCCTCTGTCAGTGTGCCCCAGGGCAGCTGTGGCTACATTGTAGCTCATCCCCACCAGTGTGTGAATGTGTGTGTGAATGGGTGAATGACTGGTTGTGTTGTAAAGCGCCTTGGGGGGTTCCAGGACTCTAGAAGGTGCTATATCAAATACAGGCCATTTACCCTCCTAGCCTAAAACTGATCTGTGATTATTGATTTGCTATTGCTGATAGTTGGATTGTCAATTAGGAAACATATATCCTCATAAAATTGAGTAGAAAAACAAATAAAATGTTTGATGTCATTTTTGTTGTTTGGCTATTGTTTTGTGGTTACACACATGCATACTCACCTTTCACTAATTCCTGGTTTTCATCAGGACATTTTCTAAAAACTAGCATCTTCTTTTAATTTTTGTGCTTTCAGATTTCCCAGTAAAAGTCAGACCAGGACTTTGCGAAAATTCTTCTGACGATAACAAGGTAATAAACAGATCAGCTGTGAGAAAATGTTTCGTTTTAGTGGTTACTTGTTCTTTCATTTCAGGTTGGTGCTTTATTTACATTTCTTTGTAAAAGGGTGTGACAAAGACGCTGTCCAAGGTGCTGATCCTGAGGACATCAGAGACCTCAGGGTTGCACAGATTTATGACATGCTGTTTTGTGTTTTGGAATCTGTTTACTGAAGTTCACGACATTCTTTTCAAACGTGTTAGCAGCTCCACAGCAGAATCAGATAAGAGTCTATAAAGAATATGAATTTCATGTCACTGATCCCTATTTCAGGATATTTCCATATTAACAAATAATTATGAATTATTTGTCTGGAAGAAAGGTGATGAAATTTCCTGTTTCCTTTTAAATGTCCTGTTTCATTAAACTGTGTTGTTTCATCTTTGTCATCAATATCGGTATCGGTCTGATAAGTAAAACTGGGCCACTATTAACAAGTTTCCCCCCCCCCCATCTTGTTTCTGTTTGTGTATCTGTTTCAGAGGGGTGATGATGTGTAATTGTTTAGTCATGTGACATTGATGGTATTCATCAGGGTAAATGTGTGTGGTGTGTGTATATCTAGTTTGCACTTTATAGAAATAAAGCAAGACATTAAAAAATCTGCATCATTTTCAGCCTATAAAAAAATCTGAAGCATAAATGTCTGCATAGAGAGAGAGAGAGAGAGAGAGAGAGAGAGAGAGAGAGAGAGAGAGAGAGAGAGAGAGAGAGAGAGAGAGAGAGAGAGAGAGAGAGAGAGAGAGAGAGAGAGAGAGAGAGAGAGAGAGAGAGAGAGAGAGAGAGAGAGAGAGAGAGAGAGAGAGAGAGAGAGAGAGAGAGAGAGAGAGAGAGAGAGAGAGAGAGAGAGAGAGAGAGAGAGAGAGAGAGAGAGAGAGAGAGAGAGAGAGAGAGAGAGAGAGAGAGAGAGAGAGAGAGAGAGAGAGAGAGAGAGAGAGAGAGAGAGAGAGAGAGAGAATATTCAAAATTAACAGCCATTCAGCCACAGGTGAGTCTGATTCATTTAAGAGGTGTCCAGCAGACAGGTGACTATAAAGGGCATTACTTAACAAAGGAAAGCCCTTCCCATTTCATGCAGTCAGCAGTGGCTCCACATAGAAGAGAAATGTCACAAAATCTGTGAAAGGAAATCATTTCGGTACACAAAAAAAATGTGTACAAGATCAGCAAAGTTTTACATATCAGTCAAATACTGTAGCAGAAGCGATCCAAATTTTTAAGGAAGATGGAAGTGCAACCATCTTACAGAAACGTCCAGGCCAGCCATGGAAGCTAACATCTCAACAGGAGCGTCTTCTGATTAGGATTGAAGAAAATAGCCACGCAAGTTCACTGCAGTTAACTAAAGCAGTAGAAAGACAAACTGGAGTGAACGTTTCCCGTGAAACCGTACGGCGCACACTGCAGAGGAATGGCATGCATGGGTATCGTCCACTAAGGAAGCCTCTCCTGAAGCCCATGCACAAAAAAGCATGCCTAGGGTCCATGCTGAAAGAGATGAAGACTACTGGGATTCTATACTCTGGAGGGATGAGACAAAGATCACTGTTTTTGGAACTTATGGTTTTAAAACTTTATGGGGTCATAAAGGTGAGGATTTCAAAGAGAAATGCATGGTGCCTACAGTTAAACATGTTGGCGGTGTCCTTATATGGGGCTGCATGAATGCTGCTGGTGTTGGGGAGCTGCAATTCACTGATGGTATGAACTCCACAATGTTCTGCTCTACGCTGAAGGAGAAGATGCAGCCATCACTCCGTGCACTTGGTCATCGTGCACTTTCCCAAAACGACAATGATCCAAAACACACATCCAAAGCTACTGTCACATTTCTGAAGAAGAACACGGTGAATGGTCAAGTATGTCTCCTGATATGAATCCAATCCAACACCTGTGGGGAATTCTGAAGCGGCAAGTTGAGCATCACTCTCCATCCAGCATCCAGACTCTAAAAGAGGTTATTCTTGAAGCAGGGAAAAAGATAGATGTTACAAAATGTCTCCAACTTGTTCATTCCATAACTAGAAGACGTGGTGCTGTCCTTGAAAAGCACGGTGGTCATACAAAATACTAGATGTAGTAGTTTTTGTTGTGCATACATAACCCAAACACCATTTTGCTCCCATCAGTTTCAGGTCATCTTTTCTACACCTGCTTTTGTTCTGCCTGTTTAAAAAAAATTGTATCCGCAGAAGTCTGACAGTAACGAGGAAAACCCCCGTCCCCTTCCTCCTCTACAAGGGAAAGATTCATAAAGTCCATGTCAAGTGTCCACCCACTTCAAAGAGTCCTAAGACACCTCTTACACCACTGGTGCTGGGGAGATCCCCTGAGCAACGTGGATGAAATATACTTATATCTTCTCTCAAACTATCACCACATAACTCAATATTTACTGTACGTGGGCAGTGCCAAGCAATGGTTAGTCTCTCCGTTTTATAGGCAGCTTAAGTTCTCAATAAGTAATCTGGGAGCAATTAAAATAAAAATTACAAAGTATTAAACATTTTTCTAATGCAGTTGCTCTAAGTGCATTGATATATTTTGTAAAAGCCTTCAGGGGCATTAGGGAACTGTTTTATGTGTGTTTCTGCATCACCATCCATGAAGCGGAGGATTATCACCTGCATTATGTGCAGGTGGGGGGGGGGGGTCACTGTCTGACAAAATGATAGAAAATATGTCAAATATTTACGTTACAGGTCTTAAACGTTTGCAAATGAAAGCACCTTGGAGGTCTGGTTTGGAGGCACAGAGTGACAGCTGGGGAAAAAACTGATTAGACAATGAAAGAGATGGAAAAGGGAGGAACCTCTGCTGCGTGCATGAGTCATCACTCTCCACCCCCGCCCCCCCCAGTCAAACTTTTTTTTTATCTTGCAGGTTAGAGATAGACTGAACTGCATGTTCTCTGATGGAAAAATTCCTTTTTGCAAAAGACCGAAGGCAGAATGCAGATTATTAAGAGTGGCGTCATACGGTTTTTCTTTAACAAAAAAACAAACATTTTAACATAAAATACTCAAGCTGTGTGTGTGTATCTATACTGGTACGTCTCCAGCTATAAGAATTAAATTTCTACAAATATGTTTAGATAAACAAACCCTGCTGCCCTCAGCAGTGAGGCTACAGGAGACTATATCATGTAGGAGACCATTTGTGATAATCCAATAATTAGTCTCATCTTCTGGCTGACAAGTCTGGAGAAGAACAGTGAGGTAAGATGGTTGTGTTCTGTGAACACCTCATTACTTTGACGTAAAATCACAGCTGACACAATCAATTTGCTGTTTTAACATCAAAGAGGACAAAATGTCTGCATCTTATTTGACGTTTTGTTTAGCAGACTATTAGAAGTATTGTATTCATCTGGTTCAGGGCCAAAGAAGGGCTTTTTAGACAGGATAATGCTGCAAATAAAGAAAGTCTTCTCCATAAAAATGGTGTTTTCCTGTTTTTTCACTTGTGTTGCAGGATGATGCATGCACAGTTTGATACCAGAAGACTGATTTCACATTTATTTGCTGAAGAAAGAAAGCCTCACTGTGCAGCTTTGAATCAAAGTGTACTGTTCATACAGAAAGTTTTTAGACATTTAAATGTTTTATGTTTCAGAATGATCTTGAGTTGGATTCTTCTTTTTTCTAATCAATATGCACAGAACAGACTAGAATAACAAGGTTCTTGGAGGGTTTTCTTTTTTCCATGCAGCATCTAGACACACTGTCACAACACTCAGCTGTTTTAAACTGCATCAAAGACTCATTGGATGATTCTTAACTGAGGTCCATCTTTGGCTAACTTCATTAACTTCATTAATTAGACATAATTACGAACATGTTCTCCTCTATAAAAAGCTCATGGCTGATGGTTTAGCTTAGAAGAAAAAAATACATGACTTAAAGACTCTTTGCGGAGTATTCATCTTACCCGATGGCACCATCTTGTGGCTGACGAGCATATCACACAAATATTCTCTTGCTTTGTTTTTTTAAAGATGGCGACTTCACGTTTCTTGTTTATTAACGGCTTTCTGTAGCTGACAAAGAGAGCTAAAGCATGTTGTTTTACAAGTGTTATTCTCATGTCATGTTGTGTTTTCATATATTTATATTAACTCATTCACTGCCATTGACGACTAAAGTCGTCATTTGCATTTTTTTACTGTGTGGGCGTCGGACGAGCCTCCGCATCGTGAGAACAAACATCTCAGCTCTAAAGCTGATCTTCTTCCGCGTATGTCACACGTCACGTGATCAGGAAGCAGATAATCCACGTGTTAGGAGATCATTTTGGGACGCTGCTGTAAAAAAAGTGAGGCGCGAACCGGAAAGACGTCTGCCGATCACAATTCATCAACGGATTATGAAAGAACGGATAACGTTCGAAACGCGCGGATTCTTCCTGATGTAAGAGGTGAGTCTCCGCTTTGTTTTGGTTGTTTTGGCGTTAACATCATCCTAGCGTGCAACGTTCTGTGACTCTTAAAAAAAACAGTAAAACCGGTGAGAAACATCTGGCAGTGAATGAGTTAAAGACTTGTCCGTGAAGAGTTTGTCAACTCTGCATCAGCCGAAGTATTCCTTAAATTTGAAGCAGGTAAGCGGTAGTCTAACGCTATTGGTTAGTTCTGGTCAGCGCTCAGTTTCCTATTGCACAGAGCTCTGTGGGGCAGGGGCTGTGCTTACCAGAAGAAAAAAAGAGATGTATTGCTTATATTATATCACAGTCCATGATAAGATAATCACTTTTACGGATTTCTGAAAAATCCTACATCATTTCTGAATGGGGAAAACTCCGGAAAGATACTTTAAAGCTAATCACAAGAACATTTTTAAAGGTACGACGCTGATTAATTCTTAAATGACCTTAGCCTACCGAAAGCAATCAAGAGAGAATATCTTTGGTCAGACAGGAAACCAACAATACGAATGACCTACAGTATGCCTCCACAGAATACCTCATAAGCATCCTCCACGTCAACAAAACACAGGTGGCATGAACAAACTCCCATCAACCTCTCAGATGTTACATGAGGGTGAAGTATAAAAATGAGAATGGCACTTTAGGTACATTCCTGGGGCGCAAGCATGGAACAACAAGGGGTCATTTTGACCCTCCACAATTAAAACAAACACAGACACAACAATTGCAGTTCCCCCTTCATCCCTAGGTGCTGGCTCCAAAACTGTAAAGTCCCCTTGATTCTCATGTTAATAATGTGAACGTCACAGCAAAAATAAACAAGTTTACAGCCTGGTACAAAAACATTTTAGGGAAAATTGGTCTAGTTTACCGTCATGACAACTCTGGGGGGGGGGGGGGGGGGGGGGGGGGGCTTTTGTTACTCGTCCATTTTGGTGTAATTAAAGCTAGAAATTATGAATAATTAGATTTGATTGACAGGTAGCATAGGCCGTCAAAGCTAGCAGCTAGCTACCGGGTAGGCCTCAGCCTCACATGAAAAGTGTTCAGTCATTTCAACTCTCTGAGCTTGACCATTAGTTGTGTGCTAAGGGTGGTATTAATTGCACTAATAGGCCATCCAAAGAGTCTCAGCTCCATTTTTATTGGTAAGTAAAGTTATATTTCTGTACTTTATTTCAATGGGTGAATAGAGTAAAATGCTGTGAATTTAGCATAACAATGCTTGGTCGAAAATGGGTTAAAATATGACGTGTTGGTAGGGCTTGGTACCGAAACTCGAGCTAACTGAGCTAACCCAAGCTAACAGAGGTTTGCAACTCACTGAGCTGTGGTGTTTTTGTGGTCTCCTTCAGAGAGCTCAACAGGCGTCCAGCTCGGCTACGGCCTCGCATCGCAGCCATTAGACTCAGCTGTCCCCGCTCCATTGGTCCACCGCAGTCAGAGATCTGCAAAGCTACGAGGTTCTGTACAGTCTCTCTGGAGGATCTCAGACCGCAGGGGAGGTAGCGAAGTGGGAGAGGTTGGGTGCTCTGGCTGATGGGTCTGATCGCTACAGTGCAAGGCTATAGCTGAGCTGGCTGCCTGTCGAACTCTCCAGGCAGAGGCGCTGAAGATAGGTGCCAGTTCTATCTCAAGCGCCGCAGCTGTTTACAACATTGTGGAGTACTTTACAACAGAGATTACGACGCGGAACAGCTTTACGGCACAAACCCAACCGCCAGCAAAAACCCAGACGCAGTTTTGATAACTTTAAAGTACTATTGATCTTAAAATATTTTAATAAATTGCATTCTTACCCACTGGTAATGAATTAGTTTCACAAAACACGACGGCAAGTCTGATCACGTATAAACAATTGAGTCACTTCCCGCTTCCCATTCTCAAGTCCCGCGTGATGTTGTGACTAGCGCACAACTTTCCAAGAAGCGCTCAGAGGCACGGCGCATCCTGTGTGACCACTTGACTTCTCAAAACTGGTGTTTTCTGCTACTCATGGTTTAAGAACCTACACCTATAGGTATTATCTACATGACGTCACAACTAAACAAAACTTTGACTTTTGCTTCTAAGGGCTTCTGCAATCCAGATATTTTTTGAGTGAAGTTTTAAAAATAGATTTCATCTATTTCAATTAAAGAAGCGATCTCGAGAAACCGCTTGGTGTCATCAGCATCCTCTTCAGTCTTAGACTGAAACAAACGGAGCAAAACCTGAAGCATAACGTTCCTTGTAAACTTTCAGCAGCTTGTAGGAGCTTGTTGCAGCTGTAGTACTGATCAGGCTTGCTCGTGCCTAAGGTCTTATCTTTCCACCTGTGGAACTTCAGGCTGAATAACATGGTTTGTTTGGTGGGGAAAATTCTGGAACCACGCAGTAGAGAAACATTTGCTGGGATGGCTGCAGCCCGGTGTACTGACAGACTCACTGCATGAGTGCAGGAATTTGAATGTTAGGCAAACTCACACAAAAAATGAAGCTTGTGCTTCTTCCAAAAGCTTCCGAACTTATCATCATAGCCTGTTGATGAGCTGAAAAATACCAAACTGCAAATGATCACAATTAATTCCTCTATTTCAGTATGATTTGCATAACATTCGGTGTTTCTCAACGTCAAGGCGCCTGGCCTCGCAAGGCCATGTCTTGCAAGGCCAGGCGCCTTGCTTACAAGGACACTGTCCTTCCTTGATCAAAGAAAAACAGTTAAATGGCACAGACTTACATCACGTGACTACGGCTACTGCTGCAGTCACGTAACATCACATGATATGGGAGATAACGCTATATTTTATAAGTATAAGTTTCAATATAAATATAGAATGAGCCTTTCACTTAATAAATTGTGTATATATTTGTTAAATTACATGTAAGCGAGTTACTACCTGCTAGCCACCGAAGTTGCAACTGCTAGCACCTAACTAACCATAGATAACTGTATTGGACATAAGAAACCATTTCGAATGTCAGCCCAATTAGCTACATTTAGTTGACCTACATTTAAACTTGAAATTTACCCCCGAAGTAGTTGCCAGCTCCTTATCCGCAATCCTTTTGAAAATACTGGGGTGTATTCTAGGAATTTTTTGACCAAGGCCAAGCTACAAGACACCTCCCGTGTATCCTTGCTCAGTTAGCTAAACGGCTAACAAATGGAGAACAGACGCCTCGGTAGAACATGAACATTGGAGCACACCTAGGCAGTTCCTGATGACGTATCTCCTAGGCAACCAGGGCGGGACCAAGCAATCAAGGCAATGTTCCTTGGCACTGACAAACACCCTTTGTCTTCTTTGGACTGAAGGAGGAGCACTTAGTTGTAATAATGATGGCTACATTTTCCAAATTATAGATCTTGTGCAGTGGTGTGCATCTCTACCTGCCTCACGATTCGATCCGATTCCGATTATCTGCTTAAAGATTCAATTTGAGTCTGAAATGCATCACGATTCTTCACACAAAATTTTCATTACTTAATAAAAGCAGTAGAATAGTTTTCAATTTCTTTTTGATTTCGAAATCCCTGAAAAACAGAACATTCATCTATTCACTATAGTGAGCAATAATGTTTAAAGTGTGCTGCCTATAATTACTTAAATAATATAAGAAATAATGTTTTCGGTAGAGCAGCTTTAAGATAGAATATTACTGAACTTAAAAATAGTAAACAAATACTGTGTTAAGTGATTCTTTCACATCCAGGATCCCAAAACCGAAATTAGCCCAGACATCCGATTTAAATGTAACGGGTACATCTTTGATTACTGGTAATGTTGGCCCTGTATCCCTGTCCGCCTTTTCTGTTTTAAATTGGCGCTAGGGCAACGCAGTGCGCATGTCATTGCAACTCTGCCCCCAGAAGTAATTGTAAAATCTCAAAACTTTATTATCCTCGCATAGACATAGACCAGGGGTCGGCAACCTGTTCCCATCAAAGAGCCATTATTACCCGTTTCCCACAGTAAAGAAAACACTGGGAGCCACAGCAGCCGTGGCGTTGTGGGCGGGGCCTACCCTCAGACAGCAGAGAGCTGCTTTAACCAATCACAACAGGTGACAGCAGCCAGTACCGGTCACTCGTGTACGTCAAAGTTATCTTTCATAAGACGATAATCAATAAAATGATTTATATAAAGTGGATCCAGAAGTTGTAGCCCGTCTCTGCCTACAATATTTTGATATTTTTCACCCTGTTGGTGGTTTTACTGAGCAGGCGCCACTTTTGTCATACGTTTCTTTTTAAAACATGTTTAGACTGTTCAGAATACAAATGCAGGCTCTGTCACGTTTTATTGTTGTAATTAAACTTTGTAGGTGGGGAAGGTCAGAAAAGGATCCGATCATTTTGTTTTTCCCTCATTTACAGTGATGGAGATAACGGCGCAGAGCGCCTGGCTCTGGTGTTAATCAAGTTAAATTATATCTCTTTGCAACAATTTTCACAAGAAAACAGAACAGTTAAAAGCAGGGCTTGCGTTGACCGGATAGTTCCCGTATTTGACCGTTTATTTTGACGGAGAAAGAATAGAAAGAATTACCCCGACGCAAGCAGACGAACTGACATTTTATTCGTTATGCACATCACAGATGTAGCTAAACCACTCAAGAAATGATTCCCATCTGAACATCTGAGCTGGACACTGCTCAGTGCAGCTCACTGTCAGCGTGTACGTAAGGTCCACAGCGAGCTGAAGATGTGGAGAGGGGCTTGGAGCGCGTCGCAGAACCAGAGCTCATGCAGGAAGATTCCTCCGACTGAAGCGACACTTGTCACTTAGAAAATGTTCCCTGATTATGAAACTTTGGCTGAATAGCGCTTGTTCCTGTCTCCAATGTGGCGACACATCCAGGAGCCGTCCGAGGAGAATCCCAGAATCTCACATCCTCGTCAGCTAAGAATGCACCGATATGATTACGCACAAGCGTGACGCGTCAACCCGGTCTCACAGTAGACTGGGTTGGACCTGTTCAGGTTTACGCAGACAATCTTTACATTTAGAATTAGCTTACAGATGTAAAATTAATGCAGTAAAATATAAAGCTTTTTATTTAAATATCCATTCATTATTTTACAAGCACAGAGAGCCGCATCAGATGGATGGAAGAGCCGCATGCGGCTCCAGAGCCGCGGGTTGCCGACCCCCGACATAGACATAGGGAGAAAATCTCATTATTTCACGTTGCTGCATCGATGCGGAATCATGCACGGCTGAATCGCGATGCATCTTAGAATCGATCATTTTTCCCACCTCTAATCTTGTGACATAACAACCCATTTCAGACATGCTAACAAGTTGGGCGGGACTTGATATGTTTTTATCAATATCAATGTCACTGTCGATTCTGTCTATAAATCCAATTCCTTATCAATTCCTGTATCAGTTCCTGGGTAGTGGAAAAAAAAATACTGCACACGTTCTCCTACATTATAACTGTCAGTTTATTAATGTCCGATAGGCAGGCACCGTGTCTACTTTTAAGACTAGGCTTAAAACATTTTTATTTGATAGGGCCTATGGTTCAATTCTGGTGTTAGCCTAGATCAGGACAAGTGGGGGAGTAGAAGGAGGTGGAGTGTACAGTCGGTAAAGACGGCTCTCCCTTGCCCTGCCTCCAACATGCCTCCATCTAAAACGCTAAGTTATCCAGAGTTATCTCTGTAGTTATGCTGCTATAGGCTTAGACTGCTGGAGGACATACTGACCACTTTTCACACTCTACTACTTTCTTCTACAATCTGCTCTTTAACTGTATTATTTCCTGCTATTTCAGCTGTTAACTTTATCTTTTTCTTTAAGTGTTTTTCTCTCCAGAAGAAGCTACAATGGTACAACTCTGACACTAGTCAGTGACTCGATGCAACCTGCTGGGTTCCTTATATAGGAAACTTTTTATTGATTGGCTTAATGAACTGACCTGTATCGGAATGTTTACTGTGTGATGTGCCTTGAGACGACTCTTGTCGTGATTTAGAGCTATATAAATAAACTTGAATTAATGATAAATAAACAACTGCTCTTGGTATCATTTGGAAAGATTCCAAATGTTCTCCTTGATGCTCGTTGTGAAGGCAGAGTCATCTTCTTTCTGTAGCTTTTGCAAAATGGACAAAATCTCACCGCAGGTCAGAATTTTGTCGCTGGAGTCTGGGATTGTGGAAGTGTGTCTATAAGGAAAATAATGCTAACATGATAAGCAGTGTTAGTTGATTAGTAAGTGATACGGGAATTGTTTGCTAAAGTGGGAACCGGTTTCGATTCCCACCCCTACTAACAAGATTTAAAAGCGAGTTGGATTTTTGCTTGTTCTATTACTACAGTAACTAGCTGAAAGGGTGAGAAAAACTCACCTACTAGTGAAAAAACACAGTTGAGTATTGGTAGAAGAAAAAACTGCTATCTCTGTTCTTAACTTCTGAAAGAAAACACTATATATGACTATTTGTCCCCTCCACAATCTGCTGCCCTGTGCGTCACACCAGCTAAAGCTGTGGCACTGAGTGTAAACACAGGCAGAACTGCCAATGCTGTGTTTTGTTTTGTTTTGCTTTTTCTACGGAGGACAGCCTAAACTAAAAATGGAACACAGTTGGTTTTTTTCTGTCTGGCTATCTCACCTTATAAGTTGTTAATCTGATAAACTGCAAATTTGAGACGGATAAAATGCTAAGTTCCACTGGATAATAAATGCCAAATATTGTTGCGGAAATTCTTTGTTTTAACAGTAAACAAGAAATAAGGTCAAAATGATGTCCTGGATCTATTCAAAAAGATCACGTGCTTCATTGGTGCACGCTCTGAGAATTCTCTTAAGTGTGGCATCACTGTCTGTTCAGTGTGCCATGGAAACAATGTAAACTGCATAAAGCCATGGGGAAAAAACACAAGCAAATGTGAAAAGAGGGGGTGGGATCATCTAACTATATTCACAAAATGTAAAGAAGCAACAGAAAAGAGGGCTCTCTCTCCTGAAGGTGAATTTCATGGCACTAAAGCAAGACAAAAGGAGAACAGGGCCAAGTCCATTAGGGAGTGCAAAGGAGAATTGAACTAAATGAGCGCTGTATGGCAGAAGACTCGGTAATGGTGAAAAGACATCTAGAGGCAGTTAAAACGATGCCTATACTAGTTAGAAGACCCGGTGAACAATATGGGACATGAAAGGAAGTAGGCAACGGGGTGAGGATGTGGAGGTGGCTGGAGGGAGGCTTTGGAATTGGAGGGAAATGCGACAAATTGGATTTTCATTCATTTAAAGTCTCAAACCATTCAATGATCCGCCTCAGCCCTAGAAGGGCTAAATCACAGGTGTGTCGAAAATCGCTTTATTTTAAAAGGTCTGAGTGGAAGTTTGTGTGAAGCCGAAGCGGGAGAGCGTAAGTTGAATGGGTCAAAACAACTCTACAGGACAGTGTGGCAAAATGGCCACAAAAGGGTTGTCTGCTCAGCAAGGCTGAACGATTGGGCGCTCCGTAGACTGAGGCACCCCATTTGGCTAATGAAGTCCCAGACTGTCTTCACACCACACCCCCACCCACCGCTCCACCATGAAATGTCCTCCTCATGAAAGTAATGAGGCAGGGAGGGAGAAAGACTCTTCTGGCCACTGATAACCTCAGACTAAACTTGCAACCTTACGAGACAAGGGCCTAATATCTGGCCGTCAATCAGCCCTAGCATCCCCGGCTGGAGTGTTTAGTTACAAGGATCAATTATTTACCGGCCTCCTCTTTCACTACTCAGTGCTCCCAAAAAAAGTTGTGAAGAAAAAAGAAAAGACAAACACTGACTAAAAAATGCAAAGTCTCAGCGGGAATGAAATTTGTACAAAATAGAGAAAAATAGAAAATTTACGTGTATAATCTGGACATTTAACGTCATCATTTCGTAAGATTTAGCAGGGGGAAAATACATTTTAAAAGGACTATGCAGCAACTCCACAGGGGTAATACAAATTTAAAAAATCCTTTCTGTAAGGACAATTAGGTGCAAACAATACCAGGGGAACTAAAAATAATAAGCATTCATGACAGAAATCAGGACCAAATTATCAAAAAACGCACTCTGTGTCTTATAAAAATGTTTTTTTTTTCATTTTCACTGACAAATCAAACAACTCTAAAAGATATTTGACAAGTAAAATATTTATCATTATGATGCAACCCGCTGACTTCATGTGACACATATTTACTCTTAACCCACTGACTGCATGGCTGAAACAGCAGCTTCAAGCTTTTAACTAATTTAGAGACAAGATCGTATTACCTCTTTGCTGGTATTAACATAAACTCTACACCCTGTTAAAAGCTTAAAATGCATGAAAACAAAACCACAACCATTACAACAAATAACATTATTTTTGACTACAGCAAACTTGTGTTAAAGACATTTTATTTGTTGTTTTCTTTTGAATTGAAGTCTTGGGTTAAAGTCTCTGCAGTCTCACACCTGCAGACCTAAGCTGTCACAAATTAGGACAAATTTTGTCTGAATTCAAAATGACGAATAAGCACCAAGCTATTTTCAATACGTATTGAGGGTCAACTGTTCATGTTTCTGGTTGAATAATTGCCATCTCATCTCTGATGAAGCTCAAAAAGCTGTGATGCATTTGCAAAAGAAATAATTTTTTTTTATTAAACTATCAGAAATGACACATTTTATGATGTTAAAACCTCTCTGACAACTAAAGTTTCACCCGTCATGCGTTTTTCAGTGACCAATGCTGATTTATTCCATTTATTCTAATTGTCTGAGGTTTAGAATTTGGGGTTTTTATGAGCTGTAAACTATAATCATCACTATAGGGAGCCTAGTCGCGCCCATCTACTTCTAGACCATGGGTCCACGGTTGAACGAAAAAAATGAATGCAAGTCAACGGGGTTGAAAAGGCTATTTTCTAATTCAGCTTGTTATGTGACATGGATTTCACATTTGATCAAGAGCAGGTTGTCCAGTAATTGGAAGGTTGCAGGTTCGATCCCAGCTCCGACCAGAGAATTCTGTTGTTGTGTCCTTGGGCAAGACACTTAACTCGCCTTGCCTGCTGGTGGTGGTCGGAGGGACTGGTGGCGCCAGTGCTCGGCAGCCTCACCTCTGTCAGTGTGCCCCAGGTCAGCTGTAGCTACATCGTAGCTCATACCCCCAACGTGTGATTTTGTGAGTGAATGGGTTAATGACTGATTGTGTTGTGAAGCGCCTTGGGGGGTTGTAGAACCCTAAGAAGGCGCTACACAAATACAGGTCATTTACCATTTACCATATGATGTCCATGAATTTTAAAAGAAGCATTCTGATCCCAAGAAAGAGCAAATTTTCAAACGAGATGGAAAGGCTATTTTAGGGCAGCAGTAGCTCAACAGGTTGAGCAGGTTGTTCAGCAATCGGAAGGCTGCAGGTTTGATCCCGGCTCCGGACAGAGAATTCTGCTGTTGTGTCCTTGGGCAAGACACTTAACCCGTTGCCTGCTGGTGGTGGTCGGAGGGACCGGTGGCGGCTGTACTCTGCAGCCTCGCCTCTGTCAGTGCGCCCCAGGGCAGCCGTGGGTACATTATAGCTCATCACCACCAGTGTATGAATATGTGTGTGAATGGATGAATGATACACTGTAATGTAAAGCGCTTTGGAGTCCTCTGACTCTGAAAGGCGCTATACAAGTGCGGGTCATTTATCATTGTCATATTTTAGGTTTTGTGTGAAAATAAGTCCAAGACTACAAATGCGCTCCACAAAGTGGTGTCATCGAATCAGACATGGAGAAAAACAGAAGGAAAATGGCTGTAAGTTCAGCGAACTTCAAATCTGGCCATGTGGTAAGTAGCAGCTAAGCTAGGGGAGAGGAGATACTGTGGTGACGTCACATATGCGACGTGCCAATGTCTGGTTTGTAGTCATGCTAATTACAAACTTTTACAAGCTGATAAATCTCAAAGTACGCGACTGGCATAGTTATTAGTTTTCATTTAAATTGCAGAACATATGTGCGATCCAGGGCGTTAGGCAAAGCAGATTAGAAAATAGTTCTTTAGCCCCGTCGACTTGCATTCATTTTTTTGTTCTTCAAAGGACTCATGAGCCGACCGGAAAGAGAGGAGACTTAAGCCCCCTTCAGACAGGCCATGAAAAACGGAAATGTTCGGGACTCTGTCCTTAAGACCTTTGTGTCTGAATACAAACATCCGGATAACCTTTTCCGTAATTAAACCGGACGAAGCCCCACAGGACTGGACTTGTCACTGACAGGGAGGCTGCTTCAGACTGGTGAGGTCGAGTTCCAGACAGGGAGGAGGGGGAGGAGGAGGGGACCGGGGGACGCTGTGCGCACCTAGATAGCTCGCCCCTGTAGCATGCGGTGAACCATGGCAGCTCGCCTCCTACGGTACCGTCTCCTAGACGCGCGATGGAGCGCTTCACACCGCTTCCGTGATTCCTTTAACCATTGAGCTTCATCATCCAGGTCTCTTATGAGTCTTCGTGTGCGCACAATTATGCTTAACACAAGTCCGATCAGTGAGAGGAATAATATCTCTTCGTCGGCCATGTTTGACTGAATGGCTTTGTTTGGGTAAATGACGCATGTACGCCCGCCGCACTATCTGGGTACAGCCTTCCCACCCCCTCCCCCTCAGACATCTGGAACTATTCCCTGCTGTGTGAAGGCAGCCGAAAGGGCAAGTTCCAGTACAAAAGTGGTGTGTCTGAAAACACAGTTCTGGTTAAAAACCGGACTGAATTGTCCACACATATTCCAGAATGTCAATCTGAAAAGGGTTTTAGGCTCCCTGTGCTGATAAAGGCTGGAAATATTTCACTTTGCATGAAATGAGTCCATCGCATTGATTAGTTTAACCTTTTGAGTTCAATTACTAAAATAAATTAACTTTTAAACAATACTCTAATTTTTCACATTTCGCCTTTTTATTCATTTAAAGTTAGCGAAATATTCTGGTCAACTTTGTCTGGGTCTGTCAGCTGTTGTGCTCCGTGGCCCTTGGTAAGTTCACCGACACAAGGACCTGGTGCCAAATACCGTGCTGTCCACAGAAGTGCCGGTCTTTTTAATTGGTTTACTATTTGTGTGGCCAATGTCCTTGGTCAAAATGATTGGTAAGTTGATCTGTTTGTCTTCAATCATACAGTTCAGTTAATAATTATATGTTTCCTTTTCTGTTTTCTTCAACACTTAACACACTGAGCTACACTCATGGGATATTCAAAAACACATGATTCCTTTCTATTTTAAATCTCCATGAAATATAAATTACACTTATTAACAAAATAAAATAAAAGCACATCCTTGCACACGCGCTCACGTCACAACACCACAAACCCCTTAAGCTGGTGTTTTATTTTCACATCTGCAAATGCTGTAAAACATTCAGAGGTTGCAGCTGGCTGAGTGTGTTGTGGTCATCAAGTCACTGAACAAAGTGCCTCTTCATGTCTGCAAATTACCATCAGCCAAATAGCCTGAATACTGAAAGAAGAAAAACATGCAACTCTGAACAAAGTCAGATGCTTGAGGGAAAAAACAAGCTATAACACCTGTGACTGGTGTTTGCTTGTTTTCCTGCATTCTGGTGTTAGAATGGCCGTGTTCGAGTTGAGCAGCACCTCGCCTGGAAAACAGAGGAGAGCAGACGGAAGCAGCAGGGGGAGTGGCTGAAAGCCGGCGTTTAAGTCGGACAGATTTCCCTACATGTGTAGCTCGGGGGTGACGATGGCTGAAGATATCGCGTTAGAGTTCGTACTTGTTTAATTATTTATTTTAATTCTGGTGCCTGTTAGCAGCTGAAACACATCCTCACATGCTTGTGGATATCATATATTGTATATGGAGACATGACTGTAATAATAAGTAAAGGTTATCAGCTGTAGCTTCAGTGTGCTCATAGGAAACGTGACAAAATAACACTAAACACATTTCTCTTTATGGCCTATATAGTTGTCATCATCAACATAACATGATTTACAGAATGCATGTGACCAACAGTGTTGGGAAAGTTACTTCAAAACTGTAATGCATTATTTGTTACTTGTTACCCTCATTTTAAAGTAATTCATTACACTACAATATTACTGATTTTAAAATGTAAGGCATTACACTACTTTTGCATTACTTTAAGTTACTTTCACCAAAACAACTTCAATATGAATCTGGTAATGTGACGCTCAGTGTGCTCATGATATACAGTGGGGCAAAAAAGTATTTAGTCAGCCACCGATTGTGCAAGTTTTCCCACTTAAAATGATGACAGAGGTCAGTAATTTTCATCATAGGTACACTTCAACTGTGAGAGACAGAATGTGAAAAAAAATCCATGAATTCACATGGCAGGATTTTTAAAGAATTTATTTGTAAATCAGGGTGGAAAATAAGTATTTGGTCACTTCAAACAAGGAAAATCTCTGGCTCTCACAGACCTGTAACGTCTTCTTTAAGAAGCTTTTCTGTCCTCCACTCGTTACCTGTAGTAATGGCACCTGTTTGAACTCATTATCTGTATAAAAGACACCTGTCCACAGCCTCAAACAGTCAGACTCCAAACTCCACTATGGCCAAGACCAAAGAGCTTTCGAAGGACACCAGGAAAAGAATTGTAGACCTGCACCAGACTGGGAAGAGTGAATCTACAATAGGCAAGCAGCTTGGTGTGAAAAAATCAACTGTGGCAGCAATTATCAGAAAAGGGAAGACATACAAGACCACTGATAATCTCCCTCGATCTGGGGCTCCATGCAAGATCTCATCCCGTGGGGTCAAAATGATCATGAGAACGGTGAGCAAGAATCCCAGAACCACACGGGGGGACCTGGTGAATGAGCTGCAGAGAGCTGGGACCACAGTAACAAAGGTCACCATCAGTAACACACTACAACGGCAGGGAATCAAATCCTGCAGTGCCAGACGTGTTCTGCTGCTGAAGCCAGTGCATGTCCAGGCCCGTCTGAAGTTTGCCAGAGAGCACATGGATGATACAGCAGAGGATTGGGAGAATGTCATGTGGTCAGATTAAACCAAAGTAGCACTTTTTGGTATAAACTCAACTCGTCGTGTTTGGAGGAAGAAGAATACAGAGTTGCATCCCAAGAACACCATACCTACTGTGAAGCATGGGAGTGGGAACATCATGCTTTGGGGCTGTTTTTCTGCTAAGGGGACAGGACGACTGATCCGTGTTAAGGACAGAATGAATGGGGCCATGTATCATGAGATTCTGAGCCAAAACCTCCTTCCATCAGTGAGAGCTTTGAAGATGAAACATGGCTGGGTCTTCCAACACGACAATGATCACAAACACACTGCCCGGGCAACAAAGGAGTGACTCCGTAAGAAGCATTTGAAAGTCCTGGAGTGGCCTAGCCAGTCTCCAGACCTCAACCCCATAGAAAATCTGTGGAGGGAGTTGAAAGTCCGTGTTGCTCGGCGACAGCCCCATAACATCACTGCTCTTGAGAAGATCTGCATGGAGGAATGGGCCAAAATACCAGCTACTGTGTGTGCAAACCTGGTAAAGACCTATAGTAATCGTTTGACCTCTGTTATTGCCAACAAAGGTTATGTTACAAAGTATTGAGCTGAATTTTTGTTATTGACCACTTATTTTCCACCCTGATTTACAAATAAATTCTTTAAAAATCCTGCCATGTGAATTCATGGATTTTTTTTTCACATTCTGTCTCTCACAGTTGAAGTGTACCTATGATGTAAATTACTGACCTCTGTCATCATTTTAAGTGGGAGAACTTGCACAATCGGTGGCTGACTAAATACTTTTTTGCCCCACTGTATATGTGGAAAGTGATGTGGTGTCTGAGCTAGGGTTGCTGTTAAAAACAGTCAGATATAATAACAGTGCTTTAAAATGATTGTTTATTAAATGAAAGCAACAACAATCTGTACTCTCAGCACGCTGTCATCTTATATTAACTGAGCAGGGAGTGAGGTGGTGGGGGCTCCAAGCCTATATTTGCCTTGGTCCCCAAATGCTTTGATACGGCCCTGGATGTGGGACTGACTTCTGGGGTGATCTGATTCTATCACTTGTATAATATTAAATGCTTTTATATTATTGCTTTTCACTGGTAAAAATGTGTATTGGGGATAAATCTACCTACTTTTTTTCTTTTTTTATTGATTTTTATTTGAATAATATCCGGCCCTTTCTCTCTCTAACCTTCCTGCATGCTGCATATTTTCTCCGTCTTCCAGAAAAACTGTTTCCTAGATTTCCTACTTTCTAACTAATCAGCCAAAGGGATCTACCGAATGCAAAAAAAAAAAAAAGCTTATTATGCGCTGCGCTGCAGCAGCAATGAGTTGAAATCACAGGGGCACAGATTGTGAACTCAAAGTACATGAAGTACCAGAGAATATGGGTTGATATAAATGATCGCAAACGAATTACTTTGTTTTGGTGGAGAGATTTTGTGAGTATAACAGCGGCCGTGCGCAGGACGCAGCTGGAGTATTTGAGCCATTACCGCTGTGTCCTCTCTGCTCATAGAATGCCCGCAAAGCTGAGTCCATAAATGACGTCATATATGTGGATATACTGGATCTTTTTCAGGCTTCCTGCAATTTGAATTTTTAGGAAGCCCACGTCTTGATTCTGGGTTTTAAAATGCATTGTAATTACCGAGTTACTGACAATTGTACAGAGTAAATATTACCATTTTCTTTCCCTGTAATGCCTTACATTACCACATTACAGCAAAAAGCAATGCATTACAGTAATTAATTACTTTTGTACCGCATTACTCCCAACACTGGTGACCAACTAATATTTCATGTTCTACCACCAGATGTTTGGATCAAAATATGAACCAATCAGAACTTAGATCAGGTGAGAGCCAGGCGTTTCCCGTCATCCCCTAGGTTTTGCAGCCGGTGGAGAGCAACTGCAGCGCCTTGCTCCAAAATCTGCGGCCACCTTGATCTCACGAGGTTATCGTTGCCTACGTATGCATGACGTCAGAGCAAGTCGGCGTCAAGTTGGACACAAATCTAACTGGCATGCACTGCTCGCTGATCACCGGTGGTCTAATCTGCGCAGAACTGGCTCATCTCGAACACAGCTAATGTCATTGTCTTGATGAGTCACACCCACTTTGTCTTTTGTGGCGCTAGAACCTCATAGGGAGCACAATCGAAGAAGGGATTTGTGTCGTACTTGGGAGTCAGTATCTTACCTGCTGTAGAAAGCAGTCAGAATTGTCAGAATTTGAAAAATCAATGAGAAATCCTTAATGCTGAAGTATATAGTTTATAATGTTGAAAGTAATTTCACATATGTTTAAATTGAACCATCAAACCCTTTTTATTTCATAAAGTAGGTCGTCGTTCATCATTAATATTTCCCCTACATCTCTGCTGGCTTCTACAGCAAAACAGCATTTCCACAAGATTCAATTCAAGTTTATTTATGTATCGCTAAATCCCGACAAGAGTCGTCTCAACGTAGCCTGGCAAGCCAGACTAAATAAATGTATTATTTAGTCTGGCCATGCTCCATTGATGGCTCTCGGTTGTGGGGCAGATTCTACCGTTGTCTTTCAAATGATCTCCGCATTCCACTGGACAATGAATGTGACATCCTCTTGTTTCACTCTGTTGCATCATCCCACCCACCAGGCATATAGAGTGCCCTGATTGGCCCACAAAGCAGATAAAGCTCTTTGATTTGTTCACTAAGTAGATAGAGCACTATGATTGGCCCACCATTATGGACCAATCACAGCTCTTTTTGTGTTTGAAACCCCTCTAGAGAGCTGTGATTGGCTAGCCAGAGTCCTGGTAGGAGCTGTGGAGGTTCCAATGGAGCATGCCTAGACCAAACTTTGCAAAGCAAGAATTTGGTCTAGTTCACTAGGCTAGTCTCAACACACTTCACATAGTAAACATTCCAATACAAGTCAGTTCATTAAGCCAATCAGAAAAATAATGTTTCCTATATAAGGAACCCAGTAAATTGCATCAAGTCACTGACTAGTGTCAGTGACTTTACAGCAATCCTCACACTAAGCAAGCATTTAGCGACAGTGGAGAGGAAAACTCCCTTTGAACAGGAAGAAACATCCAGAGGATCCTGGCTCAGTATAAGCAGCCATCCACCATGACTCACTGGGAGTCAAGAGGGAGCTGTCAATCAACAAGGATGTGCACCAGTCCCCAGTGTGTAATGCAGACGCTTCAGTCAGCCTAGCATACCAACCTAGCTTGAATGCTAACCAGACCTGCGTTGAATTATTGTCAGTCAGTAAACTTCAAGCTAACTGTAAAAAGGGAGAATGGAAGAAAAAGGGATTCACTGTATCTTTTGTGAATTGGAACAAAGCGATTAGTGCAGCGCTCAACCTTACGCTGCATCAGACTATTTATTTAGCCTGTTGTAGCGATAGCAGGAGTGTGCTACCTCGTGTTCCAGATTTGATAAGTGGTTAACAGCTCCTGCAGATCCTGATGAAAGCTAAGGAGATAACTCAGCAGCTGAAATCAGGTGTGTCTGAGCAGGAACCTATTGAAAACATTACTTTTCTGTTAGCGCTACAAGGCAATTTGTGCACATGTGCACAGTATGAGGCAGTGGTTCCCAAACTTATTTAGCCGCGCACCCCCTTCTATGTCCCGACCATGTCAACGCACCCCCCCCCCCCCCCCCCCAGCCCCCACATCGGGGCATGGCTATATACATATATATATATATATATATATAAGATGTCAAGCTACACAGACATGGTTAAAAAAATTCCCCATCACTTTCATTTTTTAAATAGTAATTAATAAACATTCGATACCATTACATTTTCCTTTGATTTCATTTTAAATAAATATTTAGAGTGCCCAGGTAGCACATAAACAATGCAATTTAACGGTTTTCTTAAAGTAGGAACGTTTAACCTGTGCGGCCAGAGCGCTCTCCTTCCTTCTGTTCTGCGTAAACCTGAGCTGATCACCTACTTGTGCGTAATCAAATGTCTATAGGGGACAACATATAGCCATGATGCTCACTTTTACCTCAGACCGACTTATTGCTGTTTTATGGTGTGGCTGAATCTGCGATCCGCTGTCATGCGGACTGGAACAACAAATGCTGCAGTAACGTGAAATGTGGTCAGGTTCATGAGGAGTCACTGGCTGGAGCGGACCCGACTCATCCCACAAGCTAATATCTTAATTTGACCTTGAATGAAAAATAGCCTCTTAAAAGTTTTTATCACGGTGGAGGCAGCGTTCATTTCTGCCTTCAGTCTGACGGCGCACCGGAGTTAAAGCAGCGTGTGCGCTTATTGAATCTGTGTGTGCGCGCGCGGCACAGCCGCTCAAGTCACCGCGTCTCGCGCTATTTAAACCAATGTTGTAAAATGACTTCTGCCCAGCCCAGATGTGCTCACTTGTGCACACGTGAGCCGTGGTTCAGCCGGAACGCGTCTGACCTCTGACAGACGCACTCTGAACTTCAGATCTTCAGCGCGCTGTCAATATAGCCTGAATGGGAATCATTTCTTGTTATTTAGTTACATCCACAATGTTCTGTGTGTGAGGTTTACAATGTCAGAACACCTGCATGAGACAGGTGTTAATTACAATCTGCCAGAATGACTCACCACCTTCAGATTTCTCCAACACCGTTAAAAATGATCAAATACGGAACATATCGGCGTGCGCAGGCCAGAGTGCTGAAGCTCGGCGCATTGTTATTATGAAGCTAGGGCACATGTGGAGGACACGTGCGCGCGCGCAAAAATATACTTGTTTTCAATTACATTTATTGGGCCCACTTACTTTTTCTTAAGCCCACCCACAAATGAGTTTCTACGCTAATGGTGACATATGACAGACTTCTCTGAGCTCCGCAGCCATTACACTTTTCACCTCGCGCACCCCCTAGCGGCAGCTCGCGCATCCCCAGGGGTGCGCGCACCACACTTTGGGAATCCCTGGTATGAGGCATAGCTTTCGGTTCCTTCTAGAAGAGAGGGGTAGCCTTAACGGTTTAAATTTCAAAACCTCCTCCTCCTCTCCAACCCAAGTTCAATGAGAAAATGTTTTTACTTGATCTCTTTGAAATGAGATAAATCCCGCTGAGTTTCACATGCAGGCTAAACAAGAAAGTAGTCTTCTATCCCTATTTTCTGTATTAGCTGCTGATAGAAAATAGACTGGGAAATGTTCGGATCTGAAAAGCCGTTCAGATCTACGTCAAATGAAAATTAGTATAGGTGGACTCACCTATCTTGGTTCACAATGGGGAAAGCTGTTGTTGATTTAGCATCCAGAAGACAGCAGAGCACATTTTGGCTAGTAGAAGCTAACTGTTGGCATTAGCAACTCCACAACGTGGCAGAACACCCTCAGGCTTGTGTTATTTGCAGACATCAGCGTTGCGGAACAAACAGTCAGTCATTGAGTCGTGTTGCTGTTAGCCAATCAGAGGCAAGATGTCTGAATATCAGGATATAAGGACCCCAAAACCTGCTGTGTTCTGTTCCCCTCTACTCTGGCTCATTTTAGTTCGTGAAACAGGAGCACAATAAAATGAAGAAAAAAAAAAGAATGAACTTGGTCTTTATTGGGATGTACAGCTAACAGTTACTCAGAAGAAATATTTAAGAAAAAGTAAAACAACCTAAAATCTTCACATTTCATATGGAACAAGTTCATAATGCACTTTACATTGGTTTTTGTATTGTGTCACTTTAGAATCAAACAATTATTTATGGAGATGGCAATGAATAGTTGCAGTTTCCCAGCTAAGTCATAAATCACTTCCCCTCACCTTCCCCCTAGTTGTTAGGGTCTTTGATGTCCTGGTTTGAATGTGAGATGTTTGGATCAAATGCCTGAAGGTGTGGATAGCTTTGCAACAGTCTGAGGATCATATTCAAAGCTGCATTGTAAGTACTGAAATGCTGAAACCTTAGACCCTTGTTTAGTACTGATTTTTTTTCTCTTTTGACAAGGATGGCTGTAGTATTCTCTCAAACCGCTGATCTTCTCTGTGCAAAATCTGTCCTCAAAATAGTGTCCTTCTGATGCAAAACCTATGTAGTCTAAAAATCTATTTTATATATTATAGTATATTTTAGATGGTAGAAAGCTACCTCAGGTGGGCCCTGACCTTTCCAAGAGAATTTCTCTCTGATTCTCCTAACCCTGGTCCATCAGATTCCTGTCTACAGTAGGTAAGACATGGACAAATCAGAAGTCCTGCATATACACCCCCACTCAAAAAAAACTAGACGTTGGTTTAAAAAGAGGGACATGGCATGAATGAATGAATGATGTGCAGAAATTGTTTAAACAAAAGTCCCTTAATTCTGTCTTTTTCATCCAATCTGAATTCTAAAGTTTCCTGCAGCACATGTGTCAAAGTTTGATCAACTAGATTTGAAAAGCATTTTAAAATAAAAACAATACTTCAAATAACTGATAACATAGAAATCCCAATGATTATCAAGGCTATAAGGCATGCCAAGAAGCTTACCACATCATGCAACTGAACTCTAATTTTATTAAATGATCACATTAAAACACTTTACTAAAACAGAGACAAACCTTTTCTATAGTGCATTAAAATGTTCTGACACCACCTTAACATGCAATAAACACCAAAGCCAAAGAAAAAATAAACATGCATGATGATCAGTTAGATCAACATAAACAGAATAAGTTTATCTTCTCCATACCATAGCATGCAGTGTCTGCCGTACATCACTGGCCATAAGCCTTCAGTTTTTGTTCTTGTCTCCCAAGAGCAAAAGGTGGCTTTAAATGTTTTTGCTTGTTCGATTCTTAGAAAATTGTCCGATGATCCACTTGACAGATTTTATTGAAAATTTTTGGAAAGTAATCACAAAATTTTCATCGTTGGAGTAGAAACTTTTCCTTAACTTTTTCATAATACTGGCAACTTTAACTTTTCTCCAAGTGGTACGTTAAAGCTGCTATAGTCAATCTGCAAACGGTTTTTGTACGCACCACTCCCCTTGGGTATCTTCCCTGGATCCACATCCACCGGAACCCCGCATTCCCAGAGGAAACGAGATAGCACTAAACCCCAGTGATCGTTTTCTACGTCCAAACGCCTTTTGTTGTCCGTGACTTCAAATGGTGTTTTTAGTTTGTCCTAAAGTTGAAGAGGTAGCAGCCGGCTGTTTCTACTTCTCTGACATTATTGAGTGGAGTACCTCTCCCACCAGTGGTGTTCTGTTGCTAAATACACAAGTGCAAAATAAATGCAGGACCCAGGGAAGTGTCGGTTTTGCGAGACCAACAACCGGTTGGTCCGATAGCTGGTTTAGTTCGGAGCCGTGTTATTGGTGGACGTATTTAGACAAATGCGAGAACCACTTTGTTGTTTTTTTGTTTTGTTTTTTCAACTTCACAACATATTTAAAGCTATACTATGTTAGAACATGGTTAAAGGGCATGAAAAAAGGTTTCAAGCTCATTTGTTTTCCAAATTTGCTATAGCAGCTTAAATAAAAAATATATAAAAAGTATACAAGAAAATTATGTTAAAGAGCAAGTCACCCCCTACCAGAATCTTAACCCTGGGGCACACCGGAGGCAAGATTTTGGGAATTCAAGTGGCCACAGAGGACGCGCCGCGCCGCTGAGCGCTTCTTGGAAAGTCGCGCGATAGTCACATCACGCGGGACTTGAGAACAAAAAGCGGGAAGTGACTCTCTTGTTTATACGTGATCAGACTTGACGTCGTGTTTTGTGAGACTTGAATTCATTAAAAATGGGTAAGTACACTATTTATTTGAATATTTTAAGATAAATAATACTTTAAAGTTATCAAAACCACGGCTTGGTTAGTGCCATAAAGCCGTTCCGCGTCACGTCTGTTGTGATGTACTCCACAATGCTGAAAATGTCACAACCTGTCCTGTCTCCCCACTCTGTTCAGTCCTGTGTCTTTCCTGATTGCTCCTACCTGCCTCTCGTCTCCCAATCACTTTCGATCTCAGCTCTTTGTTCTGTGTTCCTTGTCCATTCATTGTTTCCATGTCTCGTGTGTTCCTTATTAAAACTGCTTAAACGTTCCTGTCTGTCTGCCTGCCTTCTTCCCCTGCACATGGATCCTCACCTCCGCTCAACTCACCTGCGCACCGGTGACAGAAAACAGCTGTGGTGCCTCAGATAGAAGAAGAAGATGATCTTTTATATAGCGCCTCACGCGGCGCTTCACAAAAACAAAAACAAAAAAGAAATTAAAGTATACAAAGATTTTTAAAACGATTAAAAACATGTTTAAAAGGAGAAAAAAACTCATAAAATGTAAGGAAAGGGAGAGAGAAAATGAATAGAAGGGTGGCTTGCCAACTCCGGGTCGGGGGAGAGGTCCTACCTCAAGTGGAGGAGTTTAAGTATCTCGGGGTCTTGTTCACGAGTGAGGGTAGGAGGGATCGGGAGATCGACAGGCGGATTGGTTCGGCGTCTGCAGTGATGCAGACGTTGAGCCGATCTGTCGTGGTGAAGAGGGAGCTGAGCCAGAAAGCCAGGCTCTCGATTTACCGGTCGATATGTCCCAATCCTCACCTATGGTCATGAGCTTTGGGTAATGACCGAAAGAACGAGATTGCGGATACAAGCGGCCGAAATGAGTTTCCTCCGTAGGGTGGCCGGGCTCAGCCTCAGAGATAGGGTGAGGAGCTCGGACATTCGGGAGGGACTCGGAGTAGAACCGCTGCTCCTCTGGATCGAAAGGAGTCAGTTGAGGTGGTTTGGGCATCTGGTCAGGATGCCTCCTGGATGCCTCCCTGGGGAGGTGTTTCGGGCATGTCCTGCCGGCAGAAGGCCCCCGGGTCGACCCAGGACACACTGGAGAGGTTACATCTCCAATCTGGTCCGGGAACGCCTTGGGGTCCTGCCGGAGGAGCTGGTGGAGGTGGCTGGGGAGAGGACGGTCTGGAGCTCCCTAGTTGGAATGCTGCCCCCGCGACCCGGACCCGGATAAGCGGTGGAAGACGACGACGACTACAAAAATGAATAGGAAAGATGGAAATCAGTGAATCCCGGGAAAGGCAGAATAAGAGCAGAATAAGGAGCAGGTGGTGATGAAGGTCACACCAAAGCCAGCATGAACAGGTGAGTTTTCAGCTGCTTTTAAAGGAGACACTGAGTCCACTGATCTCAGGCTCAGGGGGAGAGAGTTCCAGAGTCTTTAGCCTGGTGCTGCACAACCAGTAGGCTTTGGTCACTGGACCTCAGGGACCTGCTGGGGGTGTAGGGACTGAAAAGATCACCAATGTATGATGGTGCTTGTCCATGTAAGGCCCTAATGAACAGAACCAGGATCTTGAAATGAACCCTGAAGTTGACTGGCAGGCAGTGAAGCTGGAGGAGAAGCAGGGTGATGTGGGAGTGTTTGGAGGACTTGGTCAGAAGCCGAGCACAGGCATTCTGAACCACCTGTAGACGGTTCAGGGAGGTTTACAGAACAGGCGCCTATCTACAGAACCGCGGCACTTCTGGGATGCAGGGTGGCGCTCCCTGTGTGCCCACTCTCATTAACTATAATGGCATCTATTTAAAATGACGGCGTGGGCGCGTCCGCCTCTGGTGTGCCCCAGGCTTTACTCCACTCCCACTTCCTGTTTGAAAAATGCAACAAATGCCGTTACCTGGCAGACCAAGAAGGCGGAGCTGCTAACAAATACACACATACACACACAGGATCTCAGGGGCATTGTGACATCTTAATGTACCAGATGACATCATAGTGTACCTCTTAGTCAATAGCGATGGCAGATTTAAATTCAAATGCAGTGCAGAGTTTTTACCTGAAGAGGGTGCAACACTGACAGTTTTAGGCAGAACATCTACATTTTACCTAAGATGCACTAAAGTGCCAAATAATTAACTACACATGTCTACAGCACAATTAGACACTAATTTATAGTTTATTATTTTAAAAACTTGTATTTGGGGGTGACTTGCTCTTTAAAGTGATGTTTTCCTATTTTTGCTCAAATTACATCAAACAAGCAATAAATAAGCAAAACAAAATAATTAGCCAAAGAAAATTATCTGTAAAATTACAAGATATTCATGAAACAAGATAAACATAATGCTTATGCTTACGCTTGTATGGCTGCCTGAGTAAAATAATCACATTCCCTGGATCCGATGGGTTGATTCGTTGTTTCTTAGATAATAAAAAATATTTTTGGCAACAGGACTAGGATATGAGATCATCTTTTGTGGTTAATAAAAAAATACTTCATATAATCCTTTTCCATTTTGTAATTCATCATTCCAGTTTATTTAAAGAGCACTGTTAAAAACAACAACAGAGGCTGACCAAGTGCTGTACATAAAAACACAGGTGAAAACAAGCACAGGGCATAGAATTAAGAGTACAGACATAAAACCAGTAAAAAGGTAATCCAAATTCAAATATTAAAATAACATTTAAGATTAGGTCAATGTCAACATCTCACACTGGGTTGAACAGGGACAGGGAGTAAAAATTTGTCTTTAAACAACATGGAAAAGCATGAAAGTGATGGAAGCCTGTCTAGTTTTAAAATATTCCAGAGTTTGGGTAGCCTAGAAATCTAGACAGACCGTAGCAGAAGGCAAAAGGACTTTGCTCTGCAGGTCGGTCTAGCCACGCTCCATCGGAGCCTCAGCAGGCTCCATCAGTCTTCTATCTTTCCAATCACAGCCCTCTTATCGGTTTGGTGGGCGGGATGTTACTGCGACTGACTGAGCTAAACAACTAAGATGGCGGTGGCTCTTTTGAAATGGCGTTGATGTCAACTTTGGACTATTTAAACCTGGGCTGTTCTTTGAGTCATGAGCAGATAGAGGTGCTTAAATCCTTTATTTAGAAAAAAGGATGGAATCGTGTCTTCCTCAAAAGTGTATGGCGCACTGCCTCATTGATTAATATTCATAGTGGTGAGTATGTCACGTTCTTCAATGTCCATTAGCATGCAGACATTTAAGGCTCATGGCCAGACTATATGATCACATTTATAGGACTGCTTGCCAGGCTAGAGTTTTGGACCTGCAATAGAAAATGCTCTGCCGCCTCTCGACTTGCATCACGTAGTTGGAACTATTAAAGGGGTTCTAGAATTCAAAACCACATTTATCTCATTGTTGTTGTTGAATACGGGAAGCCTGGAGTGTCTCACGTAGCAAACCAAAGAGTCTGTGTTGTCTTTGATCTGCTTTCCTATGCAAATTTGTTTCAATGGCCACAGAGAAACGGTTCAGTCTGAGCACTGCTTGTTTAACACGTCATAAACTTAGACACATTCCCTACATTTGTATGTCCCAACCCACTTCAACGTCAGAAATATATAAATGTTGTCACGATAATGCTAAGCACAGAACAACGCTAGTCCGAGCTACCGCTAATGTCCTTGATGAACAACAGGAAAACAACAAAGATTTCCGATCACGTGATCGGATCGGAGCATCCCTAGTTAAAAGTAATCTCCCTCTCATAATCCACGTGCTAACAGATCATGTGTTCCTGCAATGATTTCATCCAAACAGGCGTGCGTGCGTGCGTGCGTGCGTGTGTGTGTGTGTGTGTGTGGGGCCCGGAGGACAGAGGACGGGAGAACGCGCAGCTAATTAATTAAATAATTTGGTTCTGTACCTTTCTCTTCAGCACAGCCGACAAAGGTTTATGATGGGTCAGTCCTCCTGCATGCTCAGATCATTCCCTTCCCTTGCTTGAAAAATTGTTCCAAAATGAAAGTTGAACCCACATCTTTTTATCTGTGAATTCAGTGCCGTTTGGCGAGTCTCAAATAAAAATTTGGGCATCTTACTGTAAAAAATACACCATTAATGAAAAAAAGAAACTCTAATAAACTATGTTCACACCCAGAATCAAACCCAGGTCTTCTGCAGGGAGTCAGACATCTTACAAGGTGAGCTACACTCTAGTAACATTTACACTATCTGTAACTTTTATATCCTTGATAACAGCTGAAACAACGTCAAACCAACGAACGGTTCGGAGCGAAAATGGCTATTTTGTTGCTAATTTGCAGGAAATATCTAGAAGAAAGTTCTACAGAAAGTAGATAAGGGTCCTCAGAAACGTAGCTAGCTTCATCACTAGGCGTTAGGAACAGCGACAAAGTCGCTGAGTTGGCACTACCTCACTCTCTGCTGCTAAAGCTACGGATAGCAAATGCTACGGGCTATGGGCACATGAAGCAGCCTGCTCGACCCGAGCAGCTCTCTTTTTCTGTGATTTTACAGAAAAATAGGCAATCACAGTAAAAATGCCAGGGCTCATTCTACAGGACCAGGGCATTGCAGGAGAATGAATGAAGAAGAAACTTATTGTTTCTGTACATGTTTTGGCTGTCAAACTTCCATAATGCCCCTTTAAGTTAAACTTTGATTACCGTGAAGAAATATGACAAGCCATCAGTACAAGTCCTACTCACAAGATGATCGTAACATGGAGAAAATGCATTGTAGGCTACCAGCACAAATTAGCTACCTGCATAGAAATATGCCAGATGTCCTGTGTGGGAGGAAGCAGGGCACTGAAAGGCTCCATTTACACACATGAGTTTAACTGTGCTGACACAAATCATCGTTTAACTACTCCATTCATATGGATGGACTTGGCTTATTTTAACAATGGCTTTCTATTTCTACACTATTAAATACATTTGGTTGTTAAATATTTGGAGATTTGCCTGAAAATGCAGGCAGACCGTCTTCGGACTGATCTGCTGGTGACACAACAAGCGTGAGCGGCTCTGTCAGATTCCTGTGAGAAGGAAGTTTTATAATCATCTAAGAGAATGCATCTATAGTTGCACGAAGAAGTGAAGTGACAATGCGTCAGCTCTCTAGAAAGAGCACGATTTGGCTGTAGTTATAAAATCCCCCAGAGCAGCAACTTTACATATGTCTTTAAATAAATGTCTGCGGCAAAGCGAGATTTAAGACTTCTGAATGTGACCATGAAACATTTCCACAGAATGTCACGCTGGCTGAGGTCTGCAGCATGTACTGTAGGGGAAAAAATTAAATCAATCAAACTGTTTTTAAGAGCATCTGATTGGCAAGCTATCTTGGGACAGTTGGCAAATGGGCGGGCAGCGGAGGAGTTTAGAGGTGCTAAAGTTCAGGCAGGAGCGATGCAGCACCCTGTGTCCTGCCAACAGCCTTACAGTGGCGCAATCCCTGACTAAGTCGTTGACCCATGGCCCCCACCTGCCTTGACCATGCATTACATAGGAGGAGAAGTGGTGGGGGGTTCATTTCCCATCCTTTGGTGCCTTCTACACCAGAAGGCTTTTGACTCATGCCCATCTGTCCTGGTTGTACATACATTAAGTGAAAGCCAAGATACTGGCAACCTGCCTAATTCATGAGTGCCTGGTTGAGTGAAGTGTGAGCATGATTCCAACCAGCATTTGAGCAAAGAGACTGCAGTGACAGCGTTCAGCATCACGACGCGCACATTTTGAAATCGATTTCTAAACGTTGTTATCATTCATTGTTTATCCAGTTATTGATGAACCACTTTAACAAAAATAACAGACAATCAAATGTTTGCACACAAAATGGACCGAAGTAAAGGGGCATAAGAAACACCTCTCGGTGTGAGTTTGCATGCCTATGCCATTACCACAGCAACCGAGACAGACTGGATAACAATGCCTGAAATACAAATATGACTTAATCACTTGCAAATATCAGTGTCGACAGTCAGTCTAGATATTCTGTTTGGTTATGCATTACGTTTGCCTACAGACTAAACACATTCTGGGACTTCTTTTTTTAATTTTTTGACAATGCATCAGTTGGTGGTGAGACACTATTGGAAAAAATGGAACCATCACAGGGGACGGGGAGGTCCAGGAGGGGGAGGACCCAACCTTACCTGGATGTCCCATGTCTTATATATTCTGGAAGTTGTGCAAATGCAGGGATAGGCATAGATATTCTGCTGGGGTGGGGCTGGGTTGGTGCCCTTGGACTCCGTGGGGCTCTGTAATGCTGCTGCTTTGGGCCCTGGCAGGATGGGCTGGGGTCTCCATGCCCTGGGTGCCAGTTTGACAACAGAGGTGCCTATTGGGGGCAGTAGTGGAGCTGGCTCCCTGGAGGGCTAAGCCCAACCAGCCATTCCTCCCCATCCCCGCATATTTCTCTCCTCCTGCTCCCTCACATCATCACACAAACATACACATAGGACCTTGGGGGGTGGGCAAGTCAGGGAGTGTGGGTATGGACCCCATTTCCGCATTCCTGTGGAAACCTGCCCCCCAATTTTATTTGCACTTTATACACTTCCACTGACGACATTCCACACAAACACACACTTAGGGCCTTGGGAGTGAGCACATTCAACGGCATTTGGCAGGGGGATATCTCAGCCTCCTCCCGGGTGCCGGTGCCCACTTCCAGTTTTAAACCGCACTTAGACACCGAGGGCTGAGGGTGTAAGTGGGGTGGTGCGGTGGCATCAGCTGGCATAGGCCGGATGATGCCCGCACTGCCCGCTCACCACAGCCATGGAATACACCTCATGATCACACAACACTATATTGGAGCAGGCAGAGGGAGACTAGGGGTCTTAGCCACCTCTGTTGTTGCTTGGCTTCCTGGGGCTGGAGGCTAGGAGGGAGATCTGGCCATCTGGTTGGGGTCTGGGGTGGTGGGTTGCTGTGCTCGGCGTTGGGCGGGGGAGCCTGCTCATCAGTACCCCAGCAGAAAGAGTCAAACTCTGGTTACCGGTGATGGTTGTACCCAATGTGCAGCAGTACCGGGACCAGAGTGAATAGGGTGTGTATGGGGAGTATGAGTGGGTGTCCGGCGTGCATTTTTGTAAGTCTTTGGTTGTATGTGTATGTGTGAGCATGAGGGAGGGAGTGTGTGACTGTGTCTGTGTATGACTGTAAATGTCAGGTGGGGCCTTTGACTCCTCCCCTCTTCTGAAACTTCTTTTGATGATATAGATCTTCGTCTCCCCTCCCCCTGCCAAACCTGGTGTGAGGGGTTGTGCCTCGGTCTGCCTGAGTGTTCGTGGCAACCAGGTCTGGGGGTTTAAGATTTTGGCATCTGCCTGATAGATCCCGGTGGCTGTCTGGTGGGGTCTGGGTCGCTGGGCTCTGCTGGGTCCCCGGCGGGGGTGGTCGCCGCTGGGTCCCGGGTCGCTGGGTCCCGGGCTCGGCCGGCTAGGGGGTGGGAGGCTGCGGGCGGGCCTGAGGGCTTGCCGCTGATGTCTCCCGGGACTCTGCCGGCTGCTGGTTGTGGCCCCCCGGGGCGATCCTCTGTGCCTCTCGAGGGGGACGGGGGCCTTTCTGGTTGCAGTCTCCTTGGGGTTCCTGTGTTCTGGGGCAGTGCCTGGATCTCTGAGACTTGGAGCTCCACCCGTCTCCTACGCATCTTTGGGGGGCAGATCTGTGGCCCCTCACACTCTCTGTTGGATGCTCCTATAGAGAAACCTTACATAAACAAGCGCGTGTACACACACAGGTGCTCACATGGTGCTCTCAAAAGTATGGGTTTGGGAACGTTAAACACAGGTCTTAAGACTATGGTGGGCACTTAATGCACTGTGATTTATTATCGTGATTCTTCAGTTAAGCAATGTTGATTATATACAGGTGCTGGCCAGTAAATTAGAATATCATCAAAAGGTTGAAAATATTTCAGTAATTCCATTCAAAACGTGAAACTTGTACATTATATTCATGCAATGCACACAGACCAATGTATTTCCGATGTTTATTACGTTTAATTTTGATATTTATAGGTGACAACCAATGAAAACATCAAATCTGGTATCTCAGAAAATTAGAATATTCTAAAGGCCAATGAAAAAATGTTTGTTTCTCTAATGTTGGCCAACTGAAAAGAATGAACATGAAAAGAATGTGCATGTATAGCACTCAATACTTAGTCGGGGCTCCTTTTGCCTCAATAACTGCAGTAATGCGGCGTGGCATGGACTCGATCAGTCTGTGGCACTGCTCAGGTGTTATGAGAGCCCAGGTTGCTCTGATAGTCGTCTTCAGCTCCTCTGCATTGTTGGGTCTAGCATATTGCATCCTCCGCTTCACAATACCCCATAGATTTTCTATGGGGTTAAGGTCAGGCGAGTTTGCTGGCCAATCAAGGACAGGGATACCATGGTCCTTGAACCAGGTGCTGGTGGTTTTGGCACTGTGTGCAGGTGCCAAGTCCTGTTGAAAGGTGAAGTCTGCATCCCCATAAAGTTGGTCAGCAGCAGGAAGCATGAAGTGCTCTAAAACTTCCTGGTAGACGGCTGCATTGACCCTGGACCTCAGGAAACAGAGTGGGCCAACACCGGCAGATGACATGGCACCCCACACCATCACTGACGGTGGAAACTTTACACTGGACCTCATGCAACGTGGATTCTGTGCTTCTCCGCTCTTCCTCCAGACTCTGGGTCCTTGATTTCCAAAGGAAATGCAGAACTTGCTTTCATCAGAAAACATAACTTTGGACCACTCAGCATCAGTCCAGTCCTTTTTGTCCTTGGCCCAGGCGAGACGCTTCTTGCGCTGTTTCTTGTTCAAGAGTGGCTTGACACACGGAATGCGACACCTGAATCCCATGTCTTTCATGAGTCTCCTCGTGGTGGTTCTTGAAGCGCTGACTCCAGCTGCAGTCCACTCTTTGTGGATCTCCCCCACATTTTTGAATGGGTTTGTCGTCACAATTCTCTGCAGGGTGCGGTTATCCCTAGAGCTTGTACACTTTTTTCTACCACATTTTTTCCGTCCCTTCGCCTGTCTGTTAATGTGCTTGGACACAGAGCTCTGCGAACAGCCAGCTTCTTTAGCAATCACCTTTTGTATCTTGCCCTCCTTGTGCAAGGTGTCAATGATTGTCTTTTGGACAGCTGTTAAGTCAGAAGTCTTCCCCATGATTGTGGTGCCTTCAAAACAAGACTGAGGGACCTTTTAAAGGCCTTTGCAGGTGTTTTGAGTAAATCAGCTGATTAGAGTGGCAGCAGGTGTCTTCTATATTCAGCCTTTTCAGAATATTCTAATTTTTTGAGATACCAAATTTGGAGTTTTCATTAGTTGTCACCTATAAATATCAAATTTAAATGTAATAAACATCGGAAATATATTGGTCTGTGTGCATTGCATGAATATAATGTACAAGTTTCACGTTTTGAATGGAATTACTGAAATATTTTCAACCTTTTGATGATATTCTAATTTACTGGCCAGCACCTGTATTTCTTCATCAAGTTGACGCAGTGATAGCTTGATCTTGTTGTATTGTTGTTGTGTCCCATTTTTTTGCCCTTTTGCTTTTTTTTTTGTCTTTTTCTGCAGGTCTAGAAGCAGACTCTTGTTCATTATGGTTTATTTTTGTGGACACCCCCCCCCCCCTCCCCACCTTTTCTTTTCCTTTCTCTTTCACCTCTGTCTCCGTGTCTGGTCGGAATTACAAAGCATTCAAAAACAATAACAATAAAGTTTTAAGTATCAGGCGTGACATTAAAAGCAGACGCTTTAATGCTCCACCTGAGAGTAAATCTGTAAGGCTTGTCACCAGCATTCAGACATCAATTCTGCTTGCTTCACAGCCAGACAGGACACGGTAAAAAAAAAAAAAAGGAAAAGATGGAACTAAGTAAAGCAATACATTTGTAAATACATATATGTTAAATATTTGAAAACTACTTAATTTCTGAAAGAATATTTGGAAAAATTGTAAAACTGTTAAAGATACAATAATGATTTTCCAGATTTAATAAAAAATTAAGCATCAACTGAACTAGGAGAAATTATTTTTTACACCAATCAATGCCTGATTTAAAAGACCAAGTTCTTATGTTTTTGTCAACACATCTGCATCTCTGTGGCAAAAAGCTCTGCCACTCCTGTTTCAGGAAGTAGAAGTTAGCCAGAGGAGTAGGTGAGCAGAAACAGCAGGATTTGGAGTCTTATTGCCCAATAATCAGGCAGCTTGCCTCTGACATGACTCTACCGCTGACTCTCTTTGCTTTGCAACGTTGATGTTTTATCTCAACAAATAACACAAGTCTGAAGGAGTTCTGCTGTGCTGCAGAGATGCTAATGCTAACATTTAGCTTCTACTTGTCGAGACGTTTTCTGCTGTTTCCTGGACGCTAAACCAACAAAAGACTTCCCCGGTCGTGAGCCAAGATGGGTGAGGCCATGAATGGTAATTTACAGTGTGACATAGATCTGTCAAGCTTTTCCAATCCTTTTGTTTCCCCGTCTTTTCTCTATCAGCGGCTAGTGCAGAACATAGGGGTAGGACTCTTTTCACGTTTGGCCTGTTAAATGATAAATGACCCGCACTTGTATAGCACCTCTCAGAGTAAGGACTCCAAAGCGCTTTGCACTACAGTGTATCATTATTAATCCATTCGCACACACACATTCATACACTGATGATGATGAGCTATGATGTAGCCACAGCTGCCCTGGGGCGCACTGACAGAGGCGAGGCTGCCGAGCACAGGTGCCACTGGTCTCTCCGACCACCACCAGCAGGCAAGGTGGGTTAAGTGTCTTGCCCAAGGACACAACAGCAGAATTCTCTGTCCGGAGCCAGGATCGAACCTGCAACCTTCCGATTACTGGACAACCCGCTCAACCTGTTGAGCTACTGCTGCCAATGTTAAACTCTGAGTGACTGATCATACTTCAAATGTCACAAGTAAAAAAATGGTTTCCCAGTGAACTTGCTCTTTTATGGCTGTGAACGCAACATTCGAAACAACACACACCGTGCCCTTTGGACCCCACTGGGACTGCGAGGAGCAAAATGTAGACCAAGACCCTTCAATACGGGAGCACTTGCCAAGTCTGGAAAAGTGAAGAAATTGGGAAGAAGTATTTAAAATATTTTTTTTAAAAACACCTGGGGTCCATCCCGGTTAAAACGATGCATTATTCGCCATCCTGGACAAATTTTATGTTGTGAAGAGACTTCTGACAAAAAACAAAAAATGTCATCTGCAGGTCTGTGGCTGTCCAGGTTGACCGACCCACTGACGGCTTATTTAGGCACTCTCATGACCAAATCCAGCTTCAGACAGTATTCAAGTTGTGTGACAAAATGTATGACCCCAAATAGCAATTGACCAGTCAAAATCCACCCAAGGAGTGATACAAAAATCTAGTGACGAGAGTACAATACTACAGTAGAATTAGCAACATTAGAAACGATGGAGGCTACATGCAAGAACATGTGGAGCACTCCTTTTTGGAGTTCAGTCAGTCTAATGAAAGAAGTGATAAATGACCTGCACTTGTATAACACCTTTCAAAGCCAGATGACTCCAAAGCGCTTTACACTATAGTGTATCATTCAACCAATCACACACACATTCACAAACTGGTGGTGATGAGCTACATTGTAGCCACAGCTGCCCTGGGATGCACTGACAGCGGTGATGCTGCCGAGCACAGGCGCAACCGGCCCCTCTGACCACCACCAGCAGGCAAGGTGGGTTAAGCGTCTTACCCAAGGACATTACAGCTGAATTCTCTGCTGGAAGGCAGGATCGTTGCTAAAACCCTCCAATTGCTGGACATCCCACTCTAGCTGTTGGGCTACGGCTGCCCCAAGTGTTAAAGCTAGCGTTTTCCTCATTGTTGCCATTCTGGGCAACTGTTGGCTTTTAGTGATGTATGCCTTGCAGCAATGTATGCTTGTGACATTGGTGTGTCCTGGACCAAGAAGTTGTGCAGTTTGACTCACTGAAACCTTGGGCCATGTAGTGTGCCACCCATATAGATTTTGCAAATTGTGACTTGAAGCAGTCCACATGGCTGAGAGTCACACTAGTAGTGTGCCCACTCCTGCTCGGCGCCTCTCAGTGGGGGCAACTCCAGGGTGGTAGAGTGTCCAACCTCTCTCGAGGAAACTGGTTCCAGAGCCAGAGCCATGTGTTGAGGTGAGTCCAACAATATCTAGTCAGAACCTCTCAACTTCTCACTCCAACTCAGGCTCCTCCCCACCAGAGAGGTGACCTTCCACGTGCCAAGAGCCAGCTTCTGTAGCCGAGGATCAGACCGCCACTCTCCCACTCACACACTGCACCCGAACCCATTTGCCCCTCCCACAAGTGGTGAGCTCATGGGAAGGACGACCCATGTTTCTTCTTTATGCTGTGCCCAACCGGGCTCCATGGGTGAAAGCCCGGCCACCAGGCGCACGCCGACGTGCCCCACCTCCAAGCCTGGCTTCAGAGGGGGACCCCAGTGACCCAGCGAGGGAACACTATTTCAATGTATATTTTTCTTCATAAGAGGTCTTTCGGCTGCTCTTTATCTGATACCTCACCTAGGACCTGTTTGCCATGGGTGACCCTACCAGAGGCATAAAGCATCAGACAACTTAGCTCCTAGGATCCTTGGGACACTCAAACCCCTCCCTCCACCACAGTAAGGTGGCAGCCCAGGGTGATTAACAGGCTTCTGCATAACCTGATGAGCTGCTGCACAGGTGATAAAACCACCAAATCAAGTGTGTTGGACCAGAGAAACTAATAAAACATGATGGATACCAGCCCACGAGGCCCAGAATTAACCCTCTCAGGCTCTAAATAAGTTTTGATCAAAGGAGGAACAGCTAAGTCCTTCAGGGGTACTTCTGAGTTAAAAAATGCTCATGAAATACGTGTGTGGAGTAACCAGGTAGGTAGGTTTTAACTGTTGCAAATCTGGAACGCCTGCCTCCAGAGGGTTAAATAGCCTTGCTGCAAAATTTTTGCACATACTGGCTCAAGAAAATGATTTAAAAAGATGAAAATGTTGGATAGTGGCTCTTTAAACGTCTTTGTAACCCATTAAATAATTTCATTAACTGAGTTTCAGTACAAACACATTCATAAAGCTGAAATGATTTCTATTTGTGTAATTCATCCATTCATCTATGTAAGAAATACTTCATACAACACATTTTTAAAAGGCTGCTCTTTGTGAAAATTCCAAATCATATTGGATTTTTTTTTTGTATCTAATATTTTTCTACAAGAAAATAAAGGTTCCTTAATGTTTAACCTTTGAACAAGTAGACATAAACATTGTCACAGACACCAAAAGGCTACCACAGATAATTAGGGTGTAAACATACCTGAGCTGGTTGGATGTCTAAGTAATGGAGCACCTCTTTCAGCATGACAGGTGTGTGAGGCGCTTTATCAGCAGAAACAGAGGAGGCTTCTTCGGATGGATCCGATGAACCGCAGAAACCAGAAGATGTTCTAAATGCAGATGACGGCAGGCTTGTCATCAGTGTCCTCCATGCTCTCCACACAGCCACATGTGTTTTCCATATTACTGGACTGGAGTGAAAAAGCATGACTCCTGTGGGGAGGAAACCATGAAAGCTACTCATGGGACTGATAATCCAAAAGATAAATATATTAAATATGTTAAGAATGCACACAAATTCCGCTAAAGGTTACTTTTCAATGAAAGTTTCAAAGACATTAGTCATGATATTATTGTAAGTATTTTATTGACACCAAGAATAAAGAACCGCAATGTTATGATGCCATGAAGATATTATTACTGCTTTTGGGGTTACATTAAACCTGTTCTAGAATTTGACTGGACCAGGTAAATAAGGAAATAGTCATCTTAAAATTCAACATGTAAAAAAGGCGAATTTTGTTATAACATGAATAATGAGCAAGTCTCCGCCTCAAGGCCATTTATTGCCCTCTAAATTAAATTTGGTTGAAACTTTGTGAGGGGAACTGCTTTTTGTTGGTTACTTATCTGACTGGGTACAGTTTCTGTGAATAATTTTCCTTTTACATGGGCTATGAATTCTGATCTATCACATACTGCTCCAATAAAACATCAACATGAATAAGAAACAAAGTACAGATAGAGAAAAAAGTAGTATAACAATTAAACTAAATATAAATGTATACTTTATCTTATTAAAAACAAAATATATCAAACCAAGGGTGACCCAACTTTTTAAGAGGAGGACCAAAATTATCTTTGTGGGCCACAAAATTAGATTTATGTTTTATTCTTTAAATGCAAAAATTGTTTTCTTTTTATTTGTTTTGGCAGCCTGCTGGAGGGAAAACCCAGAGCAGACTAGAAATACAATTTGGGACAGCACAAATCATCTCTAAAGTCTCCCTCAGAAAACAATTCGAACATTCCTGAATTAAACCCATAATGATATTTATTAGGGAGTTATGTCTTAGGAGAGCCTGTTAAAGGCTATTAATGCTAATGTTGCGCTATCCTTCAAACTGGGTTTAGAGAGGCCAAATTCACAACACAACCCTGTCAGGCAAGGTTTGGTTTCCCCACACACGTGTCATCGTGTATGTTTACACTTTTAAACAGCAAACAACAAAAAGGCAGGGCTTCTGGGATGCTGTCCACTCCACAGAGGTGGCCGCATTAAGCTAACAGGTGTTTGTAAATGGTAATAGTTACAGGGGTTCGTCATACCTGAAATGTATGGAACCTGAAACATATCTAGCTTTTTCTTTAACAATCTGGTGTGTGCTGAATGCACGAAAGGCTCTTTTAAGACCAGGGGAGCTCCGTGCAGTAGAATTAGTTGCTATGCTACCACAATGAATTATCGCGCAACTACACGTGCACAAAAAAGTCAGCAGGTAACCAAAATGGATGAAACGGTTCACTTGAACATTTTAAACTACTTGATTCACAACGATGGTGTTTACTGAATTAGAAACGTGCTATTACCTCACACATCTCACACTGAAGCTTACCGTAGTAGTAGACCACTGATAGGCTCCGCCCTCAAAAGCGTCTTGCGTCGCCCTTGCGTCTCTGCGATCCGCCCAGGTTTTTTTGTCAGCCAATCCGCTGCCAGACAGGAAGCGAGCTGCTGTTTAAAAATATTGGCGCTGGTGGTGATAGCGATTAACAGCTGCGCATTGTTAGCAAGTTGATTATTTTAATACGAGGTGCCGCTTTAATTAGCAACAAAACAGTACTGTGAAATGAGCGTTAACTGTTAGCTACAAACGGTAAGACAACATTTTCACCCGCAGTGCATTTGAGATAGAGACAAACAATGTGAACGTACCGTTGGGAATGACAGCTAGCTGGCTAGTTAGCATATGACGCTCCTCTGGTTAACGTTTTTATGTGTGTCCTATGCAAGCGTGTGCTTCGCTAATTTGCTTGTACGTTAGTATTGACAAATGTTACTTAATGGATAATAACACCAACCATTAGCACGTTTTGCAACTTTATGTTCTCATATATAAAGTAACATTTAATGTGTTTTAACGTTTTTAAATGGCACACCGGCCCGGAAAGGGAACCACCGAACCAGACAGTCGTCTACGTTTTATACAAGACAATTATTTGTCGTTTAAAGAGTATTAAAGTTGCATTAAACTACACCAATAACACAAAACAACATGGGATATTCTAAGGAAAAAATATACTGCTAGCAATAAATCAAACAATAGATTTGAGTATTGGAGTGTATTACAGAAAACAAATATACCTTAGTCAATTTACAATTTCACAAGGAGCTCCTTTAATGAGAATAATATTTATCACGATTATTTTGAACGATGTTCACTTCACATTTGGGTTGTGTTTTGCTTCAACTTATTAATGAGTTTAGCTTAAATGAATGGGAACAAAGCAGCAATCTTGCAAAGTAAATTTAGCCAATTAATAAAATATTAGTGGCGTTAGTTTGTGTTTAATTCTCTAGCAGCTTAAAATTCTTTTTTGTGTAAAAACATAAAACTAATAACCAAGTGAGACAGTAATTTAGAAAAATTAAATCAACTATTATGCTTTTTCTGTTTTGACCAAAGTAGATCAGTAATGCACAGTGCATTTATTCTGACCTCAGTAAATGTCAATAGCATGCATACATTGTATCCTCATTGTTTCACCTTTGAAATAATTTAATGCTGATTATTATACGTGCAATAAATAATACTTTGTCACTAAGTTAAACACTTTAATACACTTATATTTTGTATAAATGATTGGGATTCTTTATAGTCCTTGTGTTCTATAAATATCAGGCGTATTGGTGGCTTTGTGACCTGTTTGTTGCAGATTGCCTCTTTCAGGTATTATTTATTTACACACACACACACACACATATACATATATATATATATATATAGGGTTTTTGACTTTGCAGTTAGAATCCATGGTCAGCGTTAGTCATATAATCAAATGATTGCTACGGGCAAATTTGGAAGTGTTTCTGCTTAGTGAAGTAACATTTTATTTTGTTACAGCAACACTTGGATCACTGCCGAGGAACCACAATGTCAAATGATGTTTGTAGCCATGTAAAGGTGGTGGTTCGGGTGAGACCAACCAACGAGAGCGAGAGACTTGAAAACTGTCGAAATGTGGTCCAAGTTGTCGACAACCACATGCTAATATTTGACCCCAAAGAAGAGGACTTAACGTGTTTTGGGTCACAAAGAGTGCGTAACAGAAACGTCAACAAGAGGGCTAACAAAGATTTAAAATTTGTTTTCGACCATGTCTTTGATGAAAACTCCACTCAAGTGGATGTTTTTGAGAGCACCACCAAAGGTGTGTTGGACAGTGTGATGAACGGATTCAACTGCACAGGTAAAATATGACATCATTGAGTTTACAGATTGTTGCTGCTTTATGTAGTTGCATATTTTTTGTCACTCAGTGCATAGCTTTAGTAATGATCTTTTAAAAAGCAACTGTAGACTTTCTGTATTAGGAAGACCAAAATACTCTATTTTAGCTCTTACAACTAAAGATAAATTAAAACATTTATGGATACAATTATAAACATTTTTATATTTATGTCCTTTTTAAAATGTCTCAAGGTTTCCACATGTTTAATAAATAAAAGCTAACTTTTAATCCCTGCTGTTATTATAATTGTAAAGTTTCTCCTGAATAAAGTTGTGATTTCCTTAACATAATTGCCACCAGTATAAATTATCCCCTCCTTAAAATACTAAAGGCGTTGTTTTATCTGCCTAATGCTCAGACAAGGGTTGATTTCAGGGTATCCGCGGGTCCTTAAGTCTTAAAAAGTCTTAAATTTACTTTTCCAAATTTAAGGCCTTGAAAATCCTTAAAAATTACAAATAATCCTTAAATACAGTTTCCAAAGGTCTTAAATTACCAAAGACCCAATAAACTAGATTATTTTATTCATTTTTGTGAATTTCTAGTTAGTCTTCAGCATTTTTTGTGTATGATGTTGGCGTAAGCGGAACCGTACATATTCAGTTGGTTGTGAAAGGGGGCTATTTTTAGATGAGCACATTAGCTGGTTAAGCTAGTGGGAGCTTGTGCCGTGGAGAAGTGCAAGTTTAATGGTAACTGGATGATTAATCCCACGTTTGCGACATGGTTAGCACCGGTCCCAGGCATTAGCTGGAAATTATAGCAGAAATTAATTTAAAAAAAAAAAGCTTAAATTTGGTCAAAATGGCCTTAAAAAAGGTCTTAAAGTCTTAAATTTGGCTCCCATCAACCTGCAGATGCCCTGGATTTATCCATTTATATTATGTACAAACAATAATCTAAATTGGAATATTAAATTAGCAGTTTTCTGTTATTCATTTATGATTTTTGCAGATTGCATGATTTTTCTCCAATTTCCTAGTTAGGATTCTTCCTACGTTAGTGTTCACTTATTATTGTTTGCACAGATTTCTTTATTTTTCTATTGTTTTGTTTCAGTGTTTGCATATGGTGCTACTGGAGCGGGTAAAACACACACCATGTTAGGCTCACAAAATGACCCAGGGGTCATGTACCGCACAATGAAAGAGCTGTTCAAGCGCATGGATGATGCCAAGGAGGAGAAAGAGTTTGCAGTGGCATTTTCATATCTTGAGGTGTGTACATCCCTTTGTTTGTAAATGCATAAAACTAGTCAATTCTAGAGTAAAAGTGAAGTTTTACTAATTTAGTTAAAAACACTGCCGCTGTATTTATACATGCCCCTTTTTAATAGTAATTTATTTTATTGTGAGACTGGTTTTGATAAATTTGTTTTGGTTTCCTCTATTTTATTTTTCACAGGTTTATAACGAACAGATCAGAGACTTGCTGGCCAATGTTGGGCCTCTTGCTGTTAGAGAGGACGGCTCTAAAGGAGTGGTCGTTCAGGGTCTCACGCTGCACAAGGTCTGTAGACTTTATAAAGATAAATACAGAACCCTTCTGTTAGTTTATTACAGCTGGTTTTTATTCAATTTCCCTCTGATTGTGTTGCAAAGCAGAATCTTAGTTATAGGTTAGATGTTAAAACTAGGGCTGGGACTTGATTAAACATTTTAATCTAATTGATTACAGGCTTTGTAATTAATTAATCTCAATTAATCGCATTTTAATCGTTCAGGAAAATGTGCTCTCAAAGTAAAACTTTTAATTAAAATTTTGAGACAGAGAATCGAACATTAGACATGGTTATTACTGTAAACTAAAGCTTTTAATAAAAAAATGCATTTTAATTATTTCAAATGTCACTGTGTGATATGAAACAAAACCCAAATCAACTAAAATTTATAATTACAAATAGAAGGTTCCTGAGCCTTTAAATAGTCTCTCTGTCTAGTTGAATGACTGAAATAAATTTGACTTTGCACCAGATTCTAATTTTTCCAGTTTCACTTGTTTGTATAATTGAGTTTTTATTAGCATTTCTACTCATAATGTAGTAAAAACACATAAATAATAATCCTTCAAAATGACAGTAGAGCAGGCACAAATATGATCTAGGACTTAATTGTACTAACTTTTAACACCAGAGCAGGCGTGACATATTCTGAGAATGATCAGGAACACTAACTGGTTTCAGTTGGATGACTGGAGGTTGATGGGATGATAAAAGATCATGGCGAGGAAATAATGATCTGACGAACAGGTGAGCGGACCTTCCTTACATGGGGAAGTCCTGATGTTAATAAGGGGATGCTGCAGACCCGCAGATTCATGCCTGCAGCAGCGAATCTGGTGTGATCTCCAGCCTGATCACAACTTTCTCGTTCCTCGCTGCCCCAGATGCACTTAAGCATCCGCCCCTTAGCTGATAACAGCTTCAGCACACCTCGCAGCTTAACGATAGTAATGCATGTGATGTTTAGACAGAGACTCGTCTCAGAAACATAATACCCCGACAGCATTGTTTAGAAAATCATCAGAAAAGTTTCAGAGTGTTTCTGTTTGAACTTAAACTTCTGTTTTCAACTTTAAGACACGTTGTTTGTAACTGTTTACAGAGTAGTGAGAACACGGAGCGTTCTCCCAGCGGCAGCCAGGTGCCTCTCGTTTGTCTCACTACTTTCATAAACTACTGTTAGGACACAGAATTATTCTGTCTGGTGCGTTCAGCGCTGCACAGATGTTACGTAAATGTTAAAAATATAGCTTACCGCAACTTTTGTAAAGTTTCCGGTGCCACCGGGCGGGCAGCTGCAGCAGAGACTATCTCTGAAAAATGTCCGCGACACGGACTCCGTTGTTGTCTGGAAGTTTCCCCCCCCCCCCCCAAGTTAAGAAAAGAGGCGGACGTGTTTCCTAAATCCTGCATCAGTCCAAGCAAGGCAACTTCTTTCTGTTTTTATTACGTTTAGTAGCCATTAGCACTGTGCATTGTTGTGTGCGTCAGTGATATTCAGTCTACGAGGAAGTCGTGCAATGACAAAAGTTCCGCCGTGCTTGAAATGCAATCTGCGATTAAATGCGTTAATTTTTTTAACGCGTTATTTTTTTCTAATTAATCGTAATTAACACGTTAAAGTCCCGGCCCTAGTTAAAACAAATAAAAATAAAACTGCTTCTCTGCTGTTTAAAGAAACCCTTCTATGTTTAGTATTAACTCTGGAGGTCTTCCATGTTCTAAGTGTACAAAATAATAGTTCATGAAAAACAATTTAGTAGTTTCCTTTCAATATATAAAATTTAATTTGAAGAAGGGAAGAGGGAGCTGAGTCGGAAGAGCTTTGGGTAGTGACCTAAAGAACAAGATCGCGGATACAAGCAGCTGAAATGTAGTGTCTGGGCTCTACTGCACAGTGGAAGCATCGGTGGTGCAGAACGGCAGCGGAGCGTCACAGCTTCAGATAGAATCCGTTAGTCTATTGGGGGATTCAAACCAGCCGTGATGCGGCAATTTTCAGACCCGTCCCAGAAGCAGCGCCGCTTAAGACAGGTATGCAACAATTCCTGCAGTTAACATAGGGCTAGACAGGAAATCACACACTGCTTCAGTGTAAAATTTCCAGTTAATTTTCAAAATAAGTCTATTGCAGCGATGTGACTTCATATAAGTGTGTGTGTGTGCGTGTGTGTAGATTACATCAGTGCAAGTGCCCTAACGGCTTATTTACTCACAGCATTGCAGCGGTGTGTTTTTATGGCTTTAACCATGGCAGTGGAGAGGACCAACAACTGACATCGAATGTGATTTCCTTCTTCTTGGTTTAATGGCGGATGGCATAAATTTGAGGAATTTTGTGATCTCGCGAGGAGCACAGCTGAGATGACGCTTCGTAGCGGAGACTCCCGGTGTGCACTGGAGTAAACTTTTGCGCTGCTTTTCTGTGACGCTGATGCTTTCAGTGTGCAGTAAGGGTTAGAGATCAGTTGGGTCATCCAAGAGGGGCTCAGAGTAGACCTGCTGCTCCTCCACATCGACAGGAGCCAGTTGCAGGGGCCTTGGGTATCTGGTTAGGATGCCTTCTGGACGTCTCCCTGGTAAGATTTTCCGGGTACATCCAACCAGGAGGAGACCCAAAGGAAGACCCAGGACAAGCTGGAGGGACAGTTTCTCTGCTGGCAGGGTAATGCCTTGGGATTGCCCCGGAGGAGCTGGCCCAAGTGGTTGGGGAGAAGGAAGTCTGGGCCACTTTGCTTAGGCTGCTGCCCCCACAACCTGACCCCGTGAAAGCGGATGAAATGAATGAATCATTTGAAGGAAACCTGTTGAACCAACGCTAGAATTCATGTAAACATTGAGTGTTGTTTGTTGATTTAAAGAGCTTTCTCAGTCTTTTTAAAGTGTTTGTGTTGAAGTTAAATAATTATGACCTCAGGTGTGAAGGAGCTTCTTAAATTTGCATTTGAGACGTGGCGTTTGCATTCTACAGGCTTGATGGATTAACATCTGCTGCTGTCTTTAAACAGCTCCAAGTGTACAAATTTTCAACGTGGTTCAGTGTTTTTACAGTTAACATATTTGCATTACATGATTATTTTCATGAAATTGTGCATTTTCTTTTGTATCCCCCTCTCCATTAATAAAAATCACCACCAGCAGCTAAAAGCAGCACTTCCTGTGCATCCAGGGGGCAAACCCAACAAGAGCTTCTTAATATTTCTGCTGAAATAAAAATGTAATGTGAAACTGATCATAATTCCAAGGATGTACAAAAATAGAAATAGGAGTCTCCTTGTAGAGATTACATTGTTATTTAAACCAGAAACTTCAATCGCATATTTTAATACAATTTTGAGGCTAAAGCACCCAGCCCTATTGCATAACTAACCCAAACAGTGAGCCTAATCATTCATTGTAGTGCACAGGTGCCTTTAATGATTTCTAATGAAGATCTGATGCAGTTAAACTTTTTTATCTCTTTTCAGCCCAAATCTGCAGACCACATTCTTGAGGCTTTGGATTCTGGCAATCGAAACAGAACACAGCACCCCACTGATATGAATGCCACGTCTTCCAGATCCCATGCTGTGTTTCAGGTATTTAAGCCTAAAGTTTCTTAAAAGTCCAGTTTTTTATGGGAAGGGCTAGGTGAAGTAATGAATTAAAATGAGGAGGTGAAAAAAAAAGTCATACAAAGACTGAGTGATTTATTTCGTAATCTAACAGCTCTGTGTTTGATTTATCAGATCTATTTGAGGCAGCAGGACAAAACTGCCAGTCTCAATCCCAACGTCTGCATTGCCAAAATGAGCCTGATTGACCTCGCTGGCTCAGAGAGGGCCAGCGCCACCAACGCCAAAGGGGCGCGATTACGAGAAGGTGCTAACATCAACCGCTCCCTGCTTGCCCTAGGAAATGTTATCAACGCTCTTGCTGACCCAAAGGTGACGTGTCTTGCTCTGTATCTTCATTATATGTTCACACAGAGTACCGTTGTTTTAGTTTGGAAGATTCTGTTCAGCGCTGGTTTATGCTGAAACAACACATTCTCACACCCAAGGCATCAAAATATGAAGCGTGTGACCAAGCGTCAATATAGGAGACGACGATCAGGGACACGCTGGGTCACGTGGCTCCGCTGGTGTCACTTTGACGCGCGCTGTCACACGGACATTATTTGACAATTTAACCTTCCCCTCACCCCAGTCCTAACCTTAAGGTCCATAAACTGTAACCTTGAGGTTAGGATTGGGGTGAGGGGACGCTTAAGTAGTTCTAATGTCCGTCTCACCACCGGCGTCTGATACCGAAGCTCTGGGACGCTGCGTCAGCTGTTTGTCCCTGAGCGTCGTCTCCTGACGCGCTGGGGCGTCGTCATATATTGACGCTTGGTCACACGCGTCATATTTTGACGTCTTGGGTTTGAGAATGTGTTGGCTGAAATCACACAGCCATGCCTTGTTTTATTAGTTTAGTTTATTTCAAACAAAGAAAACATACATTATTTTTTTTTAAATACCACAAACAGAAAAAATACATCATCATCCCTTTTTTTCTTCTCCGTTTGAAAAGAAGTAGGCTGAAGTGGAAACTTACAAGTCCCTACTCCTTTATACAAGTAATTTTTACTTGTTTACTAAATCTAACACAAAACCTACATTAAATCAAACAAAATGGTACAAGTCACCAAAAACCACCAAACCATCTTTTTACAATTGATACAATTTACTTTTCCTTAGAATAAAGGACTAGAGCCCTGCACAGGCCTAAAATCTGAGCCCGTGTCCGGCCCAGCCCGAGGGGGTGGAGCCCCAGCCCGACCCGGTCCGAAAAGGTTTTCAGGATTCTCTGGTCCGACCCGAGCCCGACTTTTTTTTTTAACCAACTAAATGAGAACAAAGTGCGTCAATCCTGACCAATGTGTTAAAAGACATGCAGGATCCGATCAATTTGTTTTTCCCTTGTTTACCGTCACGGAGATAACGGCGCACTGGCTCTGGTGTTAATCAAGTTAAATTTTATCTCTTTCCAACAATTTTCACAAGAAAACAGAACAGTTAAAAGCAGGGCTTGTGTTGACTGGATAGTTCCCGTATTTGACAGTTTGTTTTGACGGAGAAAGAATAGAAAGAATTACCCCGACGCATGCAGACGAACTGACATTTTATTCGTTACACACATCACAGATGTAGCTAAATCACCCAAGAAAAGATTCCCATCTGAACATCTGAGCTGGACACTGCTCAGCGCAGCTCACTGTCAGCGCGTACGTATGGTGCACAGCGAGCTGAAGTTGTGGAGAGGGGCTTGGAGCGCGTCGCAGAACCAGAGCGCATGCGGGAAGGTTCCTCCCACTGAAGCGAGTGTTTTCCAAACCCTGTAGCTCAGAGAGACTTGTCACTTAGAAAATGTTCCCTGATTATGAAACTTTGGCTGAATAGCGCTTGTTCCTGTCTCCAATGTGGCGACACATCCAGGAGCCGTCTGAGGAGAATCCCAGAATCTCTTCAGCTCATAAAGCGCCTATATGATTACGTACAAGCGTGACCCGTCAACCCGGTCTCACAGTAAGACTGGGTTGGACCTGTTCAGGTTTACGCAGACAATCTTTACATAGAATTGACTTACAGATATGAAATTAATTCAGTAAAATATAAAGCATTTTATTTAATTATCCATTCATTATTTTACAAGCACGGAGAGCCGCATCAGATGGATGGAAGAGCCGCGAGTTGTGACATGTTTTCTCCAGGACCAGAGAGGACGCAAACTCAATACATGTCTTTTATTGTGAGGTAATAATTTCTCCGAGTTTTGCGGTTGCGGGCGGGAGTAGACATGCACACTGCGGGTGCGGGCGGGAGTGTAACACACACGTTGCAGTTGCAGGCGATAATGGTCAGAAATTCAGCGGGAGCGGGATGAAGAAAACAGTCCCGCGCAGGGCTCTACTGCTGCGTTTGTGTTTCAATTTTTTAAATGAATTCGATTAAAAATAAAGGCGCCTGGCCCGTGTCCGAGGTAATTACACAGTCGTTGGCCTGAAGCCCGGCCCGAGGGCCTAGGGCTTCAGTGCAGGGCTCTATAAAGGACACCCACATAAATCATCTATTTTCCACTATATACTTGTTCAGAATGTTTTTTATAATTCATTTTAAACACATTTATATTTGTACTTACTTTGATTTCTTCTTCTAAATTGTTCCATAATTTAACCCCTATTATTGTGATACACAACTGTTTTAATGTTCTAAACTTGGCAGCAGTAGCTCAACAGGTTGAGCGGGTTGTACAGTAATCGGAAGGTTGCAGGTTCGATCCTGGCTCTGGACAGAGAATTCTGCTGTTGTGTCCTTGGGCAAGACACTTAACCCACCTTGCCTGCTGGTGGTGGTCGGAGGGACCAGCGGCGCCTGTGCTCGGCAGCCTCACCTCTGCCAGTGCGCCCCAGGGCAGCTGTGGCTACATCGTAGCTCATCCCCATCAGTGTGTGAATGTGTGTGTGAATGGATGAATGATACACTGTAGCGTAAAGCGCTTTGGAGTCCTTACTTTGAGAGGTGCTATTCAAGTGCGAGTCATTTATCATTTATGTATCTTTAAGTTTAGTGTCCCTCTCAGGTTATATCCTCCTTCTTTCTCTGTGAACAGTTTCTGTATTTTATCAGGCATCAATTTATTTCTTACTTAATACATTATTGTGCTGTTTTGTATTTAACCAAGTCCTGGAACTTCATTGTCCACGTTTTAATAAAAAGTGCTTATGGTTCACTGCCTACAACAAACTGCAGTTTTTAGGCCTAATTTTACAAGATATGACATTATAGGAACGGCTGTCACTTAAATGTCCAAAGCTAAATATCAAAGATTGTCATAACATTTAACCAGGCAATGCACTAACATGATGAATTTATCAGGTACGATAAACTGCTAACTAGAGGCCAGCCGATATATTAAAAAGTGTTTTTATCAGTAATCGACCGAAATTATTTTTAAAAGCAAATTTGTTAAAAAAATAAAAAATCAGGCACCTGTCTGGCCAACTGACTACTAGACTGAATAAAGGACCCCAACACAGTTTTATGTTTTGAGTTTGTTTTATATTTGAAGTTCAATAAATATTAAGAGATTTATTTACTTAATTTATATTGCACACACTGAGTGTTCTGTTGTCTTTGACAATCAATGTGCTGCTAAAACGTATATGTATATATCAGCCTTAATAATCAGCCTTAGATATTGGCCATCGGCAGCAAAATTCTTTAAAAATCTGCATTGGCCTTGAGAAAACGATATCGGTTGGCCTCTACTGCTAACTGAATGTGTTTATCAGTTGTATCTGTTTAGTACATCATCTGTCTACATTGGAGCTGGTATTAAGTTTGTTAAGGTTATGGGAGTTTGAAGGTAACCACTTGAATACGAAGCTGGTAAGAGGGAGCCAGCTGAGTATTTGGGTATAATTTCATTCCAGTTGCATACATTAATCTGTCAAGCAGACGTCTCATTTTACACACAAGTCTCGAGGAACGAGGCACAAGCGGGCCGCATGCCCGCATTTAGGAGGTGTTGTGCAAAACTATGACAGCCATGTTGAAATGCAATCCACCTTCAACCAACTTCATTCTTTGGGTTGATATGGTGTCCTTTCATCAGCATTGGAAAGTCGATGTTTTACCCTACCCGCCATTTTTAAGTGAAGCAGCCATGGACTCAGTTCTGTAAAATCCAAAACAATACCCACAAGTTTCCCACCCCTGTTCCTCTGCTTTTTTGATACAGAGGCATTTATATTGTGGTCAATGTTTACTGGAAAGAATGTCCTCGCTTGTGTCTAGACTGGTATGCCAGAAGAATGCCTGCTACTTTAGTTGGGGCTGTTTATTGTGTCATCTTCATGTTATGCTGTACAGAGGTTTCTGTTGTAAGTTGTTTGCCTTAGGCGGTGGCCCTATTTATGCTAATGCAGTTGATAAAACGCCTTCTTTCAGTCGTGACCAATTTTTCTCACCCATGCACCGCAAAAGCTCCAGATGTGTTGCAAAATCTTAATGTTTTTTTTTTTTCACCAGCATTTTGTAAAAGTTTTGCTTCTTGGAAATGTTACTGTCAGATTTTTCACAGTGAAGATAAAAATCTGCTGGTGGTGATGAGCTACTCTGTAGCCGCAACTGACAAGGGCAGTACACAGGTGCCACCGGTCCCTCTGACCACCACCAGTAGACAAGGTGGGTTAATCGTCTTGCCCAAGGGCACAACAACAGACTAAGTTGGGGTTGAACCTTCAACCCTCTGGTTACGAGGCACACCTCCTCTGCCATCTTTGCCCTAAAACATTTTTGTCACAGATTCAACCAGATGTGAAACATTCTGCAGAGGTTTTGATCCACAATTCTATTATAATAGCAGGACATAGTTGTTGCAGATTTGTCTGCTGCAAATCAGTGATGGGAATCTCCCGCTCCAAAAGTCCTTGTTTGCATTGATCTGGTGACTGTGGTGATCGCTGAGAGTCCAGTGAACTCAATGTCATTATCAATAAACTGTTTCAGATGACTTGAGCTTTGTGACATTGAGCATTATCTATCTGAAAGTAGCCATGAAAGGATGGGTTCACTGTGGTCGTAGATGGATGGGCATGGTCAGCAGCAATACTCAGATAGGCTATGGTGTTTAAAACAGGCTCAGGTGGTAGTGAGGAGCCTAGAATGGGTTTTGCTCCTGTTTCTTTGCCTGAGTTAACCAAACTAGTTAACTCTATGAAGACCTCTGCATGCCCCCTCGACATCTTACCCTCATCTTTGTTTAAAAGTGCTTTTCAGTCCATCGGTCCCAGCGTGCTCTCCATAATTAACGGTTCTCTGGTTTCTGGTCAGGTCCCTGCTTAGTTTAAGAATGCTGTAATCCACCCAATTCTTAAAAACCGAGTCTTGACGCCTCTCTCCATAGCAGCTTCAGACCCATCTCTAAACTTCCGTTCATCTCCAAGATCTTGGAAAAGGTTGTGGCTTAACAACTCACAGCTGCTCTTGATGAACATAACATCTATGATAGCGTCCAGTCAGGTTTTCGTAGAGCTCATTCTACTGAAGCAGCTCTTCTTAGGGTCTCTAATGACCTTCTGACTCACAGTGATGCAAGGGACTGTTCTGTTCTGGTCCTGCTGGACCTGACTGCAGCCTTTGACACTGTTGACCATCACCTGCTACTGGAGAGGCTGAGAGACTGGGTAGGCCTGTCAGAATCTGCTCTGGGGTGGTTCTCCTCTTATCTGTCTGAGCGTTCCTGCTCTGTGGCCATCTCCAAGTTTAGGTCCTCCACCACCTCCCTTACCCATGGTGTCCCACAAGGTTTTGTGCTGGGCCCTCTGCGCTTCTCTATCTGCTTCCTCTTCATCACATCCTGAACTCCTTCAAAGGAATCTCATACCGTCATTATGCAGGTGACATCCAACTGTACATCTCCTTTAAGCCCCATGAGATGTCTAAGCTGCAGCTGTTACACACCTGCTTAGACTCTATCAAAACCTGGATGGCTGGGAGCTTTCTACAGCTGAATGAAGGTAAGACTGAGATCCTCATCTGTGCCCCAAACAAGCTGGTTCCCAAAGTCAGAGACACTCTTGGTCAGCTTGCTTCTCACACCAAACCTTCTGTCAGTAATCTTGGTGTGACCTTTGACCCAGCTCTCACCCTGGATTCTCATGTCAGTTCTCTTGTTCGCTCTTCCTTCTTCCATCTCAGGAACATTGCTAAGCTGAGTCCCATTCTGTCCCGCTCTGAACTTGAGACAGTTATCCACACCTTCATCTCCTCATGCTTAGACTACTGTAACTCTCTTTTCACGTGTCTGAGCAGAACCTCCCTGAACCGTCTACAGGTGGTTCAGAATGCCTGTGCTCGGCTTCTGACCAAGTCCTCCAAACACACCCACATAACCCCGCTTCTCCTCCAGCTTCACTGGCTGCCAGTCAACTTCAGGGTTCATTTCAAGATCCTGGTTCTGGTCTTTAGAGCCTTACATGGACAAACACCATCATACGATGGTGATGTTCTCAGTCCCTACACCCCCAGCAGGTCCCTGAGGGACTCTGGAACTCTTTCCCTGAGCCTGAGATCAGTGGTCTCTATTAAAAAGCAGCTGAAAACTCACCTGTTCAAGCAGAATTTTACATGACCTTCATCACCACCCTCTACTTATTCTGTTCTCATTGATTTCCCTCTTTCCTATTCATTTTCTCTCTCCCTTTCCTTACATTTTTTCTTTTCTCCTTTTAAACATAATTTTAATCCATTTTTGAAATCTTTTTATACGTTTAATTTTTTTTTTGTGAAGCACCTCATGATTTTTATTTTAAGGCGCTATAAGAATGTTTTCTTTCTTTCTTTACACCAACAGTAGCAGTCTAAACTCTTGACGCAAGCCAGGATGAATCCATGCTTTCTACTGACGACACCAAATTCTTCTTTTTTCTGACCTGACCATCTGATTGTTTGCAGGTGCCATCAGATGGGACTTTTTTTTTATTCCGTGTGAATTGTGTAGACTGTTTTCCTACTTTTGGCTAAAAGGATTGATACATGGCTTTTTTTTTTTTTTTTTTTTTTTTTTTTTTTTGCTGGAGTCCATCTGCTTCAAGGTTCAACATGTTGTGGTTCAGAGATAGCATTCTGTAGACCTTGGTTGGAGCATGTTTGTTTTTGAGCAACTGTTACCATTCTGCTGTGATTTCAACATGAGTTTATTCACACAACTGCCACTCACTGGAAATTCTTCTGAACCATTCTTTTGTGAAGCCTGTGGGTGCAAATCCCAGTAGATCAGCAGGTTCTGAAACACTAAGACCAAGTTTACAGTCCCTTAAATCTCCTTTCTTCACCAGTCTGATGCTCAGTTTGAGCCTTAGCAAGTTGTCTTCACCACTAGATCCCTGAATGCACTCAGTTGCTGTCATCTCATCTGAATGGCTGATTAACTAGTTCGGTTAACAAGAATCTGAGCAAGTGAATTGGCCAGTAGGTGTAGTAAACCACTGACACAACAGCTTTTTTAAATGACAATGTCAACATAAACGCAAACATTACTCATCTTTATTTATTTTTATTTTATTTTATTATTTTTTTTTTTTTTCATTTATAAACCAGAAGAAATCTGTGCTTCATAACAAACACTTAAGTGGTTTCTCTGTGACTTCATGGGTTTAGTTCACTAAGGTGTATTATAAATGCTGCACCGCTCCCAGGAGGATGACCGTTTACTCTCAGGTATTTAATATGGAGTAAGGTGGAACATTTTGTTTTTCTTAAAATGGAGATTTTCACAAGTATCACGTTATCTTAAAAATCTTCGGCCCGGGCGAGAGCTGCAGCTGAGTTCTCTGAATCCAGCTGTTGACCGACAGTTCTTCTGTGACTGTGTGACTCACCTGAGCAGCTGTAGTTTATCTAATGCAGTGATTATTAGCCGAGCTGTAATCACAGACCGCTGCGGGAAGACTTTATTTCTGAAGCGTACACTCCGTACTAAATTCTGTTCCCTGTTAAGTTTATTGGTCCCCACTATACAGTGTAATGTGACGAGGCTTCTCTTGTGGTCCAGATGGAAAATGCATGCTAAGGCACAACTCACATTTGTGAATACTCCTCTGCATACCACAGCAGTAACATACTCCCTTTTTTTTAATGTCTTGTTTGACAAGAGTAGTGTATTTCTGGTTTGTGTATTTTTTCCTTTCAAACTTTCAGTTTAATATATTTTCTGAGTGAGCACAGTGAGTCTAGTGTTTTTTTTTTTCGTGTGTGTGTGTGTGTGTGTGTGTGTGTGTGTGTGTGTGTGTGTGTGTGTGTGTGTGTGTGTGTGTGTGTGTGTGTGTGTGTGTGTGTGTGTGTGTGTGTGTGTGTGTGTGTGTGTGTGTGTGTGTGTGTGTGTGTGTGTGATTATTATAATAGATTTTTTTAATGTCTAATCCTAGCATTTCCTGTTTGTTTCAGAGTAAAAAGGCTCACATACCATACAGAGACAGCAAGCTGACGAGAATACTGAAGGACTCCTTGGGGGGCAACTGCAGGACGGTTATGATTGCCAATGTTGGCCCCTCATCTAAATCATATGATGACACCCAAAACACACTTAAATATGCCAACAGGGCTAAGGAGATCAAGTCCTCGGTTAGTGCTAAAGCTATAATGTAGTTAACTAAATTAGCAGCCATGACTCGTGTCAGAAACTCCACAGAAAAGCTCTAAGATTTCTTCTTTTTTTTTTTCATATTTTTGCCTTTCAGCTCAAGAGCAATGTCGTAAGCCTCGACAGTCATATTGGTCAATATGCTGTAATATGTGAGAAGCAAAAGCAAGAGGTAATGTAAACAACAACATAACTACGCTCAAGAAAATGTATCTGATTTCTTGCATGGACACTCGCAATCATCTGTAGCTCATTTCTGACCAACTTCTTTTAATCTAAAGATTTTACAGTTAAAGCAAAAACTAAAAGAATACGAGGGAAAGAGCATGGTGCCTGGGGCTTCCAACACAATCTCTTTGCAGAAGCAAGCGGAGTTCAAAAGGTAAGCATGCCATGTTTTTCCTCAGTGTGGCTTGCAAAATGTCAGTCAACTTTTTTTGTGCGCGTCATAAATCCTTCCATGTAAACCCAATTATTGGGATGTAGAAGTGGATTCAGGCAGAAAGAGTGCGTGTGAAGAGCCGTGCCACCAGTGTAGCCAAGTTGTTAGACACTCATCTTGTTACTACAGCAACCCGTTCATCTAGCCTGGAGTCTTTGTCACAAAATAATATCCAAGTGATTGAAAGTTGCCAGCTGTTAGATTTTGTTGGTTTTTGTTATTTGTATTAGAGTCAGTTTAACATGAATCTCCTTTAGTTGTGAGGAGAGGTTTTCCCTCCCGTCTCCTACAGCAGCTCTTGAGGTTTACAGAGCTTTTCCAGGTCTTAACAGGATATGCAATCCTTACGTCCTGCTGTGAGGCTGCCTCTCTACCCTGAGCTAGAGAAAAAGAAACCCCAAAGTAATCAAACATTACATCGTCGTCAGCATAGAGTCTTGGTTACTTTACAACACTCCTGACCTCTTCACTCCATTCACATCCTTCCCCTGATGCACTATTTAAGCAAAGGCGAATAACTTCAAAAGGAATTCTCTTTTCTAACTTATCAAACAAGTCTTGTGAATATTAATTCAGTTTTAAACATCAGACACACCGGTTGAAGTGTTAATACAACATGTGAAACTTTTTTTTTCTGTGCTGTGTTGATTTGGACCCTTCCTGTAATCCAGTTACATTGTTAATCTCTTGTGTGGAACACTGAAAAACAATTTAATGATTATTTCTGATTAGAATGGGTCACTGAGTTTTTCATGCAGGCTAAACATGAAAAGTCTCCTACACCGATCTCCTGAATTAGCTTCTGATAGAAAATAGACGATGAAACTCTAGAATTGGAAAAGCCTGACAGATCTACGTCACACTGTCCCTTAACATTCATGTGCTCACCCATCTTGACTCACGACAAGGAAGGCTGTTGTTGTTTTAGCATCCAGGAAACAGCAGAGAACGTATCTGCTACTAGAAGCTAACCATTAGCATTAGCAATGCCACCACACAGCAAAACTCCATGGACTTATTTGTAGAGATAAAACAACACTGCAGAGCAGAGCCAGTGGTAGAGTCGTGTTGCTGTTAGCCAATCAGAGGCCAAATATCAGGAAGTAAGACTTTAAATCCTGCAGTGTTCAGCTCTCCTCTGATGTGGCATCTGAGCCCCCGACCCCCACCCAAGTACAAATTGCAAGGCATTCATTCCTACTAGAGACCACTGCAAATGTACTGATTTAATGAGTGTCCCACCCCTTTAATGGTCTTACAGCAGCTTTGTTTCCAAGTAAATGAAGGTATAATTATTATTCACTTAGGAACATGCCACAGATCTAGTATTTTCTGACACAAGCTTTTTCATTTTTGAGTGATTTGTTTGTTTTCTTGTGAGTACCATGAAACTGTTAAAATTCTTTCAAATCTGTGTGTTCCTGGAAAAAGGACCGTTTTGTTCTCATCCTGCTCTTGTGTGTCTAACAAGGGCCATCGATTCAGAAAAGCACACACGTGTCTGTCTTTAACTGATTCACCTTTTATTTAGGCTGAAGACTGAGAACATGCTAACTGTGCTGCTTTTCCAACGTTTTAAGGGCAAAAGCTGATGTGATGAATGTAAAACATTTGGATAATTTATTACTTTGTAAAGATTTTTGACCATAAAGACTCAAAATACAAACATACAACTAAAAGGTAAAACTACAACAGTTGGTATTTTTAAATTATGAAAATTCTTCTGTTTACAAGCAAAGCTACTCTTCCTGTTAGAAAATGCTACGTGTTTCTGAGCGTCTTAGCTTCCTGTGTTCTTGTTTTGGTGGGGGGGTCTTACCTGTCGGATTAGAGGCAGCTGTGTTTTGAGGCCACAGGATCAGGATTGAAAACTGTTGCATCCGACATTTTAAAAAGAAAGTCCAATTTCATTTGGCGTAGCCCGTTTTCATTTCCTGTTTGCCATGATTATACAGTAGGAAATGAATGACTGTTCAGTTTTTAATCCTGTTTATTTATAGTACAAATGATGCGCATTAATTTATATTACTTAAATCAGACCAGCCACGTCTTATCTCATCGTCTTTGAGGCATGAAGTGGCATCTGTCGTGGTATTTGGGTGGGGGTGGGGGGAAAGCTGAATGAGTCTCTCTCCCCCACACACTTCATTCACTGGCATCAGAATTCACAACTCGCACAGAGGCTCTGAATAGAGGCTGCACGCTTCTCACGCTATTAAAAATTCAACAGTCTAGCAAGGCCACGGCGTCTCCTACGTCACTAGAGGTACATTGAAGAGTGCAGTCACATTTCAGCGACAGCTCTGCAGCCTTATTTACCTGCATTCCTCTCCTGGCTCGTCTGCTGTCTTTACTCAACTAGACAGCCGCTTGCACTCAATTGGCGCGCCACCTCGACTTTTTTCCAGAAATACACGTGTACGTAGAATATAAGAATGTCACTGAAGTGACTTGTCACGAAAGGTCCAGACGAAGGAAAAGTTGCACGCTTTGACTTTGTCATTGATGGGAGGCGAATTAGAGGTGGTTTTAATTTCCCGTCTCACTTTGTCCTACTGAGTGAGCGCATCTTTAAGTACACTGCATAATGTAGTCTGAAACAAGGCTGCTGTTGACTCATAAAAGTGTAAAGTAGAATTAATTTCTCCCAGAGGAAAGAGCTGGGCTCGACGGTGTCAAAAGTTTTAACACGTGCTGTAGAGTAGCATCTCTTCTAAACTGCTTCAACAAACAAATAAATAAAATGTTTGCAATCAGCTCTAGGTTTTCAACAATTTAAAGCAGCCATGTAATGGAGAATCCTTTTTACCACATGATGTTATTTCCTCATGATAACAACCCCCAAACCTGTTTTTGGCTACATTCATGCGTTTTCCTGTATCAGCTGCAAATGTAGAGTTTTACTTTGAAAACTCCCGAATGAAAACTACTTGCGTCATCAGGCATTTATCCTCTCCCTGAAGCTGGTGGCCTCAGTCCTGAAACCTGGATATTCTGACAAATTACTTCTGCATCTGGGACAAAGCACTGCCATAAAAACCGTGCATCCTGTCTACAGACACACGTAATGGCCAGCACAGGATATGTGTGTTAGGCGACTACTGTTTTGTAACCGACTGGGTATTCCAGTGGTTAGTTTTGTGTAGGTTCACCTCTCGGTCTCAGCAGGGACTTTATTTTTATTTATTTTTTGCTACATTAGCGAGTATTATGCTTTCAACCCTTTATTGGTAAACCGTTTAAAATATAAGGGCTAATCTTTTCTTTTTTTCTTTCTGTTTACTCAGCCACAGTGAGTCCATGTGAGGTGAGCAGAGTAAATCGGTGCTGCTTGGTAATTACCAAATTCAGAGATCTTTAGAGACAAAATATTTAGCAGAAAATTATCAAAACTAAAATAGTAAAAAGATTAAATCTGCTTCAGCTAGCTAAATAAATTACTGCCGACGCCACGGGGAGTCAAACTCGCGTCACTGAATGGCAAAACGAGATGAAAGGCAGTCACGTGACCAGTGGACCACCAGGCCCATACAACAGCAGCAGCCTGGCCGAAGATGCTCTTGTAGGTGCAGCTGTGAGTGGAGTTTCACTGAGTCGAACCTTTTATTTCTGGGTGTAAATTCAGGCTGATAAAAATAACTCTTATTTTATCATCTATTGTGCCTACCTTTGTTAAAGATTTAAAATTGCATGATATGAACGTTTAAACTTTAAAGGATTATTTTAGAAGTGTGTTTCTGTGTAAAAATTAAAGGTTTGTCATGTTAATTGGCTTCCTGTGCAGAGAAAGTTTACCTTTGTTTGGATTAATGAGCTAACTGCTACGTCGAGCAGAGCCTGGACCATAGTGTCTTGTTGTCAAAGCTCCACTCCAAAATGTAACCGTTACTACAAAAAATTAAATTCTAAAGATTTTTATTATGCTGTCAATTTTACGTAATTGACATTCCCGTTAATAAGTCTCATCTGCAGCAGCTAAACATGGCGGTTCCTGAGCACCCAGGGAATGCTTTCTCAACATTTCTGGCAAAATAATAGCTGTGGCCTAAAAGGTTTTACATTTTTGACTGAACCACTAAGACATTAAAAGGCTGAAGTTGTTTTAAGATGGTAGCATTCTGCTTTGATGTCTTGTTCATTTGGGTATGCCATCTATTGCTTATCAGTACAATCTGAATGGACTGTCAGCACGTTTTATTTAATAAACGTAAACTCTATTTATCTGAACAGAGGTTGTTCAAAAAGCTATCAACGGTGGGTCAGATGGAAATTCTAATGTTTACACAGGATCACGCCTGTTCAGTTGGAAAATCGTAATTGTTTTTCTTTTGTTATAACACATTTGTTAAGTTTGACATAGCAACGCTTCTGGTTTAAATAAATCTCATCCTTCTAGAGTGTCTGAGGCGGTGCAGAGCATCTTCTCAAGCCGTGGACAAATCAGGTGTGAGCAGCTGGATCTGGAGAGGCAACTGAAGGCGAATGAGCTGCGCCAGCGCTACAGCGAGGAGGACTTCCTGCTGGTCCAATATTTCTGTGCCAAAGAGAAGACTGAGAAGGTAGCTAGCTGATCCATACTCCGCATGGTCTTTTCAGATTCCATCGTCCCTGCAGGGAAAAAAGCTGCTGAGTCTTCACTTCACTCGTCTTTTTTCTCAGTTCTCTATTTACAGCACTACAGGGAAACGGTCCATTTTCACCCGGTTCTGGCTTTTCTGTGCAGTTTGGATATCTGCTGTAGCCCCAGCTGTACAAACCACTTGACATAATGGTGAATTTTTGATTCCAAACTTTGCAGAAAAGTCCTACAAAACAAACAAAAAGGGGAAAAACAACTTTTTTGTTGCAATTCTAACTTTTATTTAAACAAACGAGCATTTGCTCCTAAATAAACAGTTTTGCAGCTGTGACTGCTCTGCTCACACGCTGACCGTTGGTCATGTTGCTTCGTTTACCTTCTGCTGTTGCTTTTTGCTAACAGGCCACTTGTAAGCATGAGCGGAAGATTGCCAGCTTACGGACTCAGCAGCAACACATCAGCAAACGTCTGAAGGAGACAGAGACACGTTTCCTGGAAAATGACGGTTTGCTTCATCGCGTTGAAAACGAGATTAAGTTGCTGAGGTCGAATGATCAGACCTCAGAGGTAAGGGAAACTTCACACGTTTTGCTTCTGCTCTTGTGGCGTAACCCCTGATGTTTTCTATTCTAATAAGGATATTGTTGCTTCTATAGATTATGGTTTATATGAAATCCAAGAGCACTGATCAGACTTACTGATGAGTGCTAACTACATAACCCATCACTGTGGGCATGCACGTGATTAGATGGTCCAACAGAACTTCACATTGTGGGTCACATTTGTCAAAAACTCCTTTCTTGCTGTTTTTTGTTTGTTTATGTTGGAAGGTAGGCTGAGTCTTAACTGGCATCGTGACCGCCTTTGTTTTCTTCCCATCTGTTCCCTCAGTAATTAGAAGCATGCTCATTTTATTTCTCCAGCTTACTCGTGGATCACCGAGGAGAATAAATCAATAGCCTTTGCTCATCCTTCACACAGCAGCCAGTTACCTAAAACCATGTCCATGTTATTTTTTCTTTTCTGTCCTTTCTTCTAGGAACTGACCCAGAACTATGACGCACCCACAAGTCAAATGTTCTCTCTGCTGTTGTTTCGTAGTTTCTTCGCGTCACAATTCTTTCTTTTTCCTCTCCTTTGTACCTTGAGCAGTCTGTTTTTGATGAAACACGAATGAACGCTGAACTTTTTGTCCTTCCCTAGTATACTAATCCCTAAGTAACTTTTATCTTCTGCTCTGCTGATTAGTGTTCGCTAAGTGCTCTGTTGTGTTTGAGAGCTTTGTCTCGTCACCCCTCTTTTCTTCTCTCAGGTGTTAGAAAAGAGCCTGTACTGTCACAGACTAGAGCTGCAGGTAAACGATCTCAAGCAGCACATCAAGCAGATGATCGAGCTCACTACGCTGCAGGACCAGGAGAACAAACGCATGCAGAAGTTGGTTCACCATTAACTTCTCTAGGTTAACTCTAGAAGTGTGCACACTTCAGCTCACTCCTAACGTTTCGTTTTAGGATGGTGAACATCTTGTTGCCTGCTTATAGTCGGCACTACTCGACGCTGCTTGGGGCTGGTTTGGCTACGGCGGCGAATGAGATGGAAAACCAAGAACTGGAGCACCTGGTGCTGAGGGAGAGAGGCGTGGTGTGGGCCGATCAGGAAGGGGCGGGGCAGCAGCTGAAAGGCCAGGAGATAGTGGTGAACTCACAGGAGAAAAATGAGGCAGGAAAAATTGGGCTCCACAGCGAGCTGGCACCCATCCTATCCTTCTCATACCTGCAATACCACCGGAGTAGCCCCTGCAGTAAGTTATCATCTTTGGTTTTTTTCTCTCCACCTCCTGCTGTTTATTCAGCATCCACACAGGCTTGGGCCAAATTCTGAACATTCACATCCATCAGCAGTTTGGGTAGATTTTATGACATAAAGTGTTTCCTTTCTGCTGGGCTCCTAATGAATTCACAAGAAAACAATAAACATGGGTTTCGGTCCTTAAAGGCCACAGTTCTACTCGGGTTCCTGCTCCAGTACACCTTAAATAAAGGTTCAATTCACTGTTCAGTCTGTCCCGGTTTCTGTAGAAGCCTTTTAATCACCCAGAGATGGCATCTCTTAAGGACCAGGGGTCTCATTTATCAAACATTGCATAGAATCCTTACTAAAACCATACTTAAGCTCAGCAAAAAATACTTACTCACGCCAAGTAGGTTTGTGATGTATCAAACATGGAGTATGCAGAGCTGCACGCAATCTCCGCTTCATAAATCAGAGACTAACGAGAGTGTTTCTCTGCTGTATTTTAGTCACATCCTGCCCTCACCACGCCCACTTACTGCCATAAATAGTCAATGCAAAGTGCCTTGTGGATCTCATGCATATACATAAGCCGGCTTTTGCAGAGCTCTGCCAATGACATGGCGACCGTAGATCAAGGCAGATCAAGGAAGCTCAATTTCACAAGCAGAAGTTGAGGTACCTGTGGGTGAGGTGGAGAAATGAAAGGAAGTGCTTTTGCAAAACAAATAAGAGAAAATGCACGGAGTGGCACAGCCTTGCTGAACCCGTCAATGTTGTGAATTCTTCAGAGAGATCTGTGGCGGATATAAAATAATGGTCCGATCGGGATTCGATCCTCAGACTCCCGGGTGAGAGTCACGCACGCTAACCAGTCAGCCAAACGGAGATCTCCCCTGTCCAAGTAGCCAGGACGCATCATCAATTGGGTCACAGTGACAGGACACACAATCAGTGCGTTTACATGCAGCCAGTAACCCTTTTAAAACCCGAATATTCACAATAACCCGGTTCCGCAGGTCCTTGTAAACACCGCCAAAAACCCGGATATGCTCATAACCGGGTTTTAAAAACCCGGTTACTACACCTGGGGTAACCCTTTTCTAACCTGAATGTTTGGTCGTGTAAACGCATATCGGGATATCCCCATCAAAGCGTGTGTTCTGCGCATGCTCTGTTCGCAAGGAATCTTGGTCTTTTGAGTAGCGAGACGTCTTGTATGCGCCAGAACTCCGGAAGTAAACAACAAGTTGGGAGCAAAATGGCGAGTCGCGGCACAGCTCCACACTTTCGGAGTGACGAGGAAACTAAAGCGCAAACAAACGCGGTTGCTATCTCTTCCGAACTGGGAAACATGTTGTTTTCACGGACACCGGAACAAGAAGAACCGGAAATGACGCATATTGCGTCTGGACGTAGTCCATACGTCCTGACGCTACCCCAGCGTCCGCATTTAAATCGGGTTATGCAAGTTAGAGGTAACTCTTTCTATTTATGCTTGTAAACGGGTTATTCTGATCAACTCAGAAACCCGAATCCCGACCTTAACCCGATCATAACCCGGATATTGGCTGCATGTAAACGTACTCAATGTCACAGACGCATGACATTCTGTCCATATGTATATAGCGCTGCAGAACTGTAGCGCGCCCCCCCCCCCCCCCCCCCGTATGTTTTTTTACACTGAGTAGGAGACGCTCTGTATCTACTTTACGTCTGTATAGTGACAATAAAGGCATTCTATTCTAAACAACCGCTGTAGTGCTCCACTTGAGTTTCATTTCCCTGTCCTGTGAGTATGCAAATAGTTTCCTGCTGCTCGCCTAACAGCAGCTTCTGACCTTTGACCCAGCTCATGTATGATCTAATTCAGCAGCGCTTGGTTGAATCAGAAAGTGATTCTGAAGAAAAGGATAAAATCTTTGGGATAGTGCATGTTAGACTTTGCGCTCTGAAGCAGACGTGCTCTGTTACATTAGCTGCCAGCTAATAAACTACAGGGTTCCTTTGTAGTCTTGGAAGGGGTAGAGACATGTTTATAATGTGGTGGAGAAGAGAAATCAGGAAGGTTGTAAATTGATAGATGGACAGAATGCCACCTTGTGATTGCCCCTACGCACACACACACACACACACACACACATCAAACCATCCGTTTAACATTTGAGCTCCTCGGTATTTTAGGTTTTGAGTTACGATTAGACAGTTTCACAGTGAAGGACTTTTCTAGATGATAGTTTGTAGCTCTCCTCCATATGTCCACTTGTCTTTGGGAAAGTCGTCAACCCTACGCCCTGCCTAAGGCAGCACCTCGCCTGTCGGTGACGCGTGATTGTCAAACACACGGTAAGCTAACTTTTTAAAGGAGCAGAAATTTTATTACGCTTATCTGACATGTAAGCAAATAATCCGTTAATGGTTTCCCCCTCCCCGTTTCTGTGTGTTTAAAGCAGATTTAAAGGGAGAAAAGTAACAATTTGTTTTAAAATTTGTACATGAACCTCAAAAATAAGGTGGAAATCAAATAAAATTCCTGAAATGTTTAGCCTTGGAATCCTGAGCTGAAAGTTGTGCAGGAACTCTGCTAAACAAACCTTGTTACTGATAATTAGCTGTGGAAAAGAGAACGCACACGTTGCAAAGATTGGTTCCTCGTGTTTGTTGCACTGCTGTTGCCAGTTTTCCATCAGAACCAGATGACAATTGCCCTTTTTCACGCTTTTGGCTGCTACAAGAGAAGACCCTCATCATGGCTCACCGCCGTGAGCAGAGTCGAGGGATTAAAAGGGGTGTTGGTTGTGGGAACCTTGTGTGTTTTGAAGGGACGTTAGTGTAGCCCTTGCTGCAAGCTCAGACATGCAACCCCACCCCCGAAAACTGAGTCTGACATCAGCGAGACACAACAAAGGCGTTGCAGTCCCAACTCCTGCAGGTAGCATGAGCACACTCAGCTCACCTGTCAGTGTAATTCATAAGTAGTGCTTTAGGTTCACTTGTATTATTCATCGCAATACATTTGAACAGCAGACACAGGTTCTGCTCTGCTCTTGTTTCTGCGTGCTGCTTTTGTCACAAAGGACCGTCTCCAGCACTGAATGATTTCAGACAAACATGAAAAATTCACACGACGCATGGATGTAAGTTTTACGATGGCTTTAAATATGAAAGTGGGCTGTCCTGTGAGATGGCTGAAGCAGCGCCCAGCGAGTGTGTTGGGCGTCCGTCCAGGTCTGGTGTGTTTTGCGGGAGCCCTGAGACCGCATGTTTCATTTTTAACTGTCATCTCTGCTCGACCTAGCAGCACCAGACCCTCGTGACGTATGAGCTTTGACACACAGTGGAGCGTAAACTGAAGTTGGCCAACAGTGTTGATGATGATAGTGTCTGTTTGTCAGGGAGTTAAGCCTGCACCTGTCCCTCTGCGTCGCTGTTTGCTTGTTTTATCTGAACGTGCTTTTTGTTGACTTTTAATAAAAAATTAGACGTCGTATAACTAAAAGGAATTACATGACATATGTATGCGGATATTAGTCTGTGCTCAGCTGTTTGTCGTGATCTAATATTTAAGAGATAACGTGTTTGTTCTTGAATCAAAACGCCCAGAGCTGATTTGGTCTTCAGAGATGGTTTCTTTTTGTAAAAAAGCTTTGACATTTCTGCAGCATTTAGTTCAACGTGCTTTGTTTTTTATTTATTTTCTTTAATATCAAAAGTCAAATTGATTGTGACCTGCACAATGTTTACGGCTCATTTTAACTTGTTTTCAGCCTAATTGTGAGTCAGTGTGTTTCTCATTCTCAGGTGCAGAGAGCCTCTCTAAAAGGATGTCGCAGTGCACCGCTGCTCCCTCACGTACAGGTAACACACACACACCATCCTACAAACACACTGTGGTTATTAATGCAAAACACCTGCTCACCCATAACTCACCCCTCCCACTTGCCCCTTTCACTCACCTCTTCACGTTTAGACAACAATACAATAAAAAGTTCAGCCTTTTATAGAAACAACTCTCTGACCATAAAGTGGGTTGAATTGGTTTTTAAATAGCATTTCCATTCCAAAAGATGGTGACCAAGCCTAAAGAGTCACTCTGCATTGATTTTTGTTTTTTGATCTAAAGAAGTTGCCTAGAGTATTAAAAACCCACGCAGAGAAAGAAAATCATACAAGTGATTTAATTTGATTTATGGTGGTGCTGCAGACATTCTGTTCTGGCCAAAAACGTCGACGATGAAACGAAGCGAGCACTCACAAGCAATTCTCTACAGAGAGCTCAGCACGCGGAGAACCTTTGGGGAAGTATAATACCAAAAACATATGTGAAATACGGCCATTTGAATTGGCTGTAATGATATTTACTGCACTTGGTCTGCATTTTATTGGATCGTATTGTGGGAAATGAAACATGAGACGAAAATTCTTCTGCTCGGTGACCGGAGTTCCTTGAATGGAAATGAAATATAAACGCCCCCAGGGAGTTTGTCACAACTGCTATTAAATTTGTCGGCAACTTGGTGGAATATTTGAACTTTAATCGAGCCGAAAGTTTTAAAAACCAAAAGAAAAACACTCATCTGTATGGTTTGTCTTAATGGTCTTTTGTTGTCTTGTCCAATGGCTCGTGTATAGTTTTTTTTTTATTTATTATTGTACTTTAGTCCTTTTGATGACTGTCGATGCCTGTAAATACTGAGTGATAGACAGGCCAGCATCAGCCTTCGTTAGGCGTCCGACGGTATTTCACTCAAACTCGGAATGATTCTGAGCAACGGAACAATTTGTTCAAGATGCTGTAGAAAATGGGTCTTATCGCTCGTTCGTTTGGGGTTTTGAGGAACACATCTGCCCCTGGCGGAGCTACCGGTCTTTTGATTGAATTCCTTGGTTTTCATTGTGAGTCTTGCTTCCTTTTTCAGTGCTTTTGTTTTCCCAGCAGTGCTGGATTAAAGGTCAGCCATGTTTAGAGCTGAAGCCTCATTGTAAAATCGATCTTGTTTCATCTTCTCCTGCTTCCTCCGGGTCCCAGGAGCGTCCCCAGAAAGGGCGTTCAGACTGTCCTTTCTTCAGTCCACTCCCCTCAGCTCCTCCAGTGAGACCCAAAGATATTCCCTGACCAGCCTCAAGATATGATTCGCCCAACGCATCCTTGAGGACTTTTGGAAGGGCATGCCTAAAACTCTTTACTCCAGGAGGCGTCATGACCAAATTCTTGAACCACCTAAACTGGCTCCTTTCATTGCAGAGTGACTTGGGTGACGGCGGAACAGGAGTTAAGTGCTCACCCCGTAATCGGAAGGTTGCAGGTTTGAGCCCCTTTCAGTTTGTCACTGTTGTCGTGTTCTTGGGCAAGACACTTAACCCCCTTGCCTGCTGGTGGTGGTCGGAGGGACCGGTGGCGCCAGTGCTCGGCAGTCTCGCATCTGTCAGTGCGCCCCAGGGCAGCTGTGGCTACATCGTAGCTCATCCCCACCAGTGTGTGAATGGCTGAATTACTTTTTCTTTTGTAAAGTGCCTTTGGGGGTTCCAGGACTCTAGAATGCACTGTCAAATACCGGCCATTTACCATTGTAGAGGAGCAGCAGCTCTGTGGTTGGAAAATCATGACCACAGATTAGAGGTGCTTTAAAGGTGTGGTTTACTCATTTATTCTATACTTTTACAGTGTTCTCTATTGTAAGTCAATGCTTTGAGTCGTTAAAAAAATCGCTATGATGTTCCTGTTCCGAGATGCAGAAGTTTTCTGGTGCAGAGGTGGGCTGAAAACAGCAGGATTACTCATTAATATTAATGATATTCACACACCTCGCTTTTGATTGGCTAACCGAATGCATTCAGCCATGTTGTAAAGTTACTACCACCAACACACTTGCCGCTTTCTTTGCTGCAAAAACAAAACATTTTTTAAGTCTTCCTGTGGGTAGGCACAAGCTAAGATGGGCAAGGCTATGAATGCAAATTCACAATGTGACATCACAATGTGAGGATTTTGAAATCCTAACATTTCACTGTCTATTTTCTATCAGAAGCTAAAGCAGGAGGTAAGCGTAGAAGACTGTTTATGTTCAGCCTGCATGGAAAAAAACTCTGGGTGACCGATAAGAATCAGAAATGATCATTAAAGAGCAAGTCACCCCCTACAAGAAACTTACTTCACTCCCACTTCATGTTTGAAAAATGCAACAAATGCTGTTGCTTGGCAGACCAAGAGGGCGGAGCCGCTAACAAATACACACACACACAGGCTCACAATGGCATTATGACATCATAATGTATCAGATGACATCATAGCATACCTCTTAGCCAATAGCGGTGGGAGATTTAAATTCAAATACAGTACACAATTTTTTCCTGACGACGGCGCAACACTGACAGTTTTAGACAGAATATTTGAATTTTAACCAAGATGCACTGAACTGCCAAATTATTGACTACACGTGTCTGTAGCATGATTAGACACTCCTTTATATAGTTTATCAACAAAAAATTTTTGATTTGGGGGTGACTTGCTCTTTAAAAAATGGTTTTTCAGTCAACCGTACCTTTAAAGAAACTTAAGTTACAGACGGGGCTGAAACGATTCCTCGAGTGATTCGAGTAAAAAAATCCTCGAGTCAAATTCTCTGACTCGAGGCTTCGTTTAATTCATGTTTAATTAATTCATGGCTCTGGAAGCTCCCAGGGTAATGTTTCACCCGGACTGAAATAAGTGACGCACATACACACTGCACTGAACGCACACGCGAGTAGCGAATATAACTTAACTTTCTCTTAAGCCATGCCAGACAACGTGGACCCCGATGGAGTGCGAAAGACGGAAAATGTCAAAGGTGTGGGGCCATTTTTCACATCGCAAGGCGGAAAACGTAGTCCAGTGTAAATGATGTAAAATGGATTTAGCGTACCACAACACCACATCCTCCATGCTGCAGCACCTGACCAGGAAACATCCACATGTAAATGTCACTTCTGCAAGCGGACTCGAAGGTCCGCTATATATTCTGCGGACACTGTGCGACTTTTTCATTTGTAGCACTCGGTTTCAGCTCACGCCGTGCGTCTGGTAGTAACACGTCGGACCTAAAAATGTGCTAAAAATAGCATTTTTACACAACACGACACTTTTTATTGTGTTGTTATTGATGTCTGTTGTCCCTCGGGATTGCTGCAGGAGGACAGTACACAGGTATTTATGAGAGGAAAACGAAAAAGTAAAAAAATGTTGTGTGATCAGTATGATTTGACATAACCACGGCAAACATGCTTTCTCGACAGTCCTCGTTATTGTGTGACAAAAGAAAGTGTAGAAATTAAAACGGACGTGTGTTAATAGGGAAATAGCTGGCGAGCCATGTTTGCACATGCGCCGTGAGCGGTTCTGGTGCTGTTTGATTCCCGTGCGAGGGGAACATCGGCTCAGGTTGTATCTTATTTTTTGCACAGGCATTTGTTTACTGTGAAGTAAAGTTGAAGTGCTGAAGTTTTGAAAACTCATTTTGAATAAAACTTGAAGAATAACTGGAAATTGCCTGTTCATTTTAAGAGGTCTTTCATATTTTATAACATGCTATTTGAAATAATGGTTTACAAACACAAAATGGTAACTAGAGTAATCGATAAAAGATTCGATAGAGTACTCGATTACAAAAATATTAATTGGCTGCAGCTATTGGGGGTTAATAAATGATGTTAATAAATGATATTTGAATTAAGCATGGATGGAGATGTAAATCCAAAACTTCATTTCCCAGATTAGCTCCATCTTCCTGGTTCAGCATCCGCATCACTAAAGACGCTGCCTCAACTAGGGCTGAACGATTAATTGCATATGCAATTAAATTGTGATGTGACAAAAGATTTTCTAATCGCAAAGGCTGTGATTTTACTGGCAACGAGTGGTTAGCACAATGCTAATATACATGGAAAAACCCATAGGGATGCTAATGCCATAATCACTGATTACATTCTTACAAATTACAAATTAGGAACGTGCCAAATGATTACATTTGGAGTCTAATAACATATAAAAACTGCCATCAATCAAATAAGCACAGACAGATATTTTAGTAAAGCTAGAAAACTGTAAGAGACTTTAACTCCACAGAGTTTTGGCTAGCAGCTATGAATGTAACTGAACTACAGAAGCTCTGCATGGACACGACGTCAAAAACTAAACACAAAAGACCAATAAACGGGACATAATTCTTTCCTGCAGATAAATTTTCAGTTGGTGCTAATACCTATGCTTCTTCAAGGGATGTGCTGCTGGCTGCAAAGCGTTGCACCTTCAAATACAAAATTTTGTCTTGTGTTTATGTATGTGTAGACAAATAAACTTGTTGATATGATATGTAGATGCATAAACTTGTTTATATTCAACACAAGTTACATAGATTATTATTTTTTGCTTCCGTTAGTTGAAAAATATGAGAAAAGCCCCTTGAGAAAATAATTGTGAATTAAATCGCAATTGCAATATTAAAGGAAAAAAATCGCAATTCGATTAATTTCCAGACTCGTTCAGCCCTAGCCTGGACCAGCCAGCCATTCCTCACCCTAAAATCCCATTAGTCATCACACATTGGTGAAACTGCACCTCCATGGTTGACCCATCCCCGTAGGGAGCGGTGAGCTGCAGCCGTGTCTGCGCTCAGGAGTTATCTGGTGGTTTAATCCCCCAATCCAACGCCTTAAAGCTGAGCGTCGCATGTGGAGACATTGGGTAAGACTTTGGTATGATTAATGATAAATGACCTGCACTTGTATAGCGCCTTTCAGTGTCAGAAGACTCCAAAGTGCTTTACACTATCATTCATCCATTCACACACACAATCACACCCTGGTAGTGATGAGCTACATTGTAGCCACAGCTGCCCTGGGGCGCACTGAGGCGAGGCTGCTTAGCACAGGCGCTTCATGTCCCTCCGACCACCAGCAGCAGGCGAGGAGGGTTCCTTGGGTAGGACACTTAACCCACATCTCCCAGTCCTGGGGTGGACACTCGTACGATACCCAAACTCCTCCACATGAGCTAGAACCTCTTCCCTGACCTGGAGTTGGCAATCCACCTTTTCTTTAGGTTTTGTAAAACAAAAGTCAGGGGCTGGAGAGAAATACTAACTAGGTGTTTTTGTAGTTGATGCATGTACATTAACTGGGCTGTACCACCTGAACTACTGGGACTTTTCCAGTTCTGCATTTGACTTTTTGTTTGTTTTACTAGTTGGAAGAAATGTTTCTGATCACACAGAAAGCTGCGTAGTTACTTATAAATAAATGACCATACCTCTGCGGGCTTCTTTTGCGGTGTTACGGGTCAACGTTCTCAAGCAGAACGTTTCTGATACCTAAATGTTAAGGCATTTGCAACAAACAGGCAAACTTCCATTTTGGATCACTTCTTTTAAGTTTTACCACAGAAAACCTTCATGGAGCTTTAAAAACGACCACGTTTATCATGATTTTAGTGCCGCGGTCTTCCATGCTGGTTGTTGTGAGACATTTATTTAGCATTCAGACGCTCTGCTCTGATCTTGCCCTGATGCTGTTTGTCAGAGCCTCCCTGCTTCCTCAGCTCTTAATGGTAGCCACTGCAGCATGTTATAAGATGTGGCTCCACCCTGCAGCCTGCGGAGCCAATCACATGTCAGGGGCTTTACTGAGCTTTGTGGTTTCAGAGAAATGTTAACTCTTTCTGGGCTGCGTCATGAAAGCAGATTTCATGAATATGATCTCTGTGCTTTATACAAGTGGTCATTTTCTTTTTATCATCTTTGTTTTTTCATTCATCTTCCCAGAAACACTTGGAAGAATTTTTTTCCTTTGATCTATTTCTGACATTTATTCCACCTCCTCCTCCTTTCGTTCTCTACTCAGACTTACGTTGCCATTTTGCTACAAATGTTTTCATATTTTCTTTTCTCTCGACATCTCTCTTCCGTTTTTCCCTCAAATGTTTTTCCTGTGACTGTCTAGCTTCCAACCCTCCCAATCCCTCCTGAGCTTCATTCATGAAAATGCAGATCCACAGCAGGGCAGGAAAAAACGTCAACAGACGTAAACTCCCCTGCTCCACCAACCAGAAAAAGCGCGCTATAAAAAAACAGGCAGCAGCAACCAGGCGACCCTAATTCAGTGCAGCTTCCACCAGAAATAGCAACTCATGCATGTATTAATCCCCCACTAGCCAAAAATATGTGATTGAAGGAACTCTGCTGCCATTTATTGCCCGGGACATCTCCTCTGCCACAGAAAGGGGCTATTTATCACTGCTTTCTGTCTCCAGTGTGACTCACACTTGCTAAATATTGCATTTGATATTTGAGGAAATGTACAAATCAGTCATTCACCTTTGCATTTTGTGTTTGCACTTCCTTTATGTGCTGGTATTTTTCCTTGTTTTAGTCTCCTCTCTAACCCCCGCCACACCTCTGCAGGAAATGCCACGAGTCTAATAGTGCACCTAATGTGATGCAGACGCAGTGATTTAACCTGCCTCTGCTCTGCAGCCTGGACAACTTTTACTAGCCGTTACTTTTAAGTTGCCCTCGACAATATTCCTAAAGACTAAATGTCATGTTAAACCTAAAGTGTGGCCAAAATAAACGGTGTCATTTGTTTGAAGGGAGGATTTATTGTTGTTTTGCTTGAAATTGAGCTCAGATTTCATATGAACTTAAATGTAAGCTTTCAACATTTTTAAAGGGCTGTAGATTTGGGATGTGTTATCCTTTTTAAAAGTGCAAATTCCAGACTTTAGAGTTATATAGTTAACCTTAAAAAGCTCCTAGGCTGTAAATGCCCTGCTTTCTGGTCTATTTTTAAAATCCAGTCCATGTTGGGGATAATGCATGTCACTGCTCTGTTCTGAAATCCTAACGTTTAAGTTTCTAGATGCAGATGGGGCAGCAGACATCCGTGATCCTACGATGGTACCACATAAAAGAAAAGTTCTCCTTGCTCTGCTTTGTGACATTTTACATCAGATCGGTTGAGCTCTATGGAGCTCCAGCTCTTGGTACAGATGCCAGATAAGTGACTTTACTTTAGTCCTGTGTAGTGTTTTTGTTCATGATTAAGAGCTGAAACTAGTTAAGTGTCTACTGAAGAAGATGGGGTCGTCACAGTGACAGTAGGTAGCTTAACGCCACGCTCTGAGTTATTTGTCTGAGACCAGAGTGAGGTTTGGGTCTCAGGTTTGCAGATAATCGCCGTCCCTACATTCAGCTGCTGACTGTGCTGTCATGTTGTCTTCTGAGGTTGGAAGTATACGTCCCAGGTGTTTAGTTCATATTGCACAAAATGCTTCACAGTGAAACGCAATAAAACAAATGAGCAACAATCATGAAAAAAATTGAATAAAACAACAAATAAAATGAGATTAAAGCCAGGTCTGTTTTTCAATGGGCTAAAGAACCAGTTTGTGTCTGGGACTGGACTGGTTAGAGGAATCGTAGTGAATCCTTACGTGTGACACTTGTGAGGAAACTGTTCTGTGTGATCGGGCCACGTGTGGTGGCGAAACATGGTAGGTTTCAGTCATAAAGTGTCTGTTATGTCTTACTTTGTCTGAAGTTGACCTGATGAAGCAGTCTGGTCCCAGTTTAAATCATGTCACATTTCTGGTTCAAGGAAACTAAATGAGGAGTTCCAGATGTGCACCGAGACTCTTATTTTCAGAAAAACATTGTTTTTTTTATTATTATTATTATTATTTTGACGATCCAGTGATGCAAGACCCTGTGACTCACTCAAGCACACTGAGAACCCTAACAGATGCTGTTTGCAATTTGTCACCAACAGTCGCAGCCCAGTGAGAAACTGGCTGACGGGTGAGGCCAGACTCCCTGCAGGGGAAGCTTATTTATTACAATTTATTCTCGCAGTCATTAATCACAGCTGGTGACTGAAGTTGGGGACACTGATTGGCAGATCCTTGTCCTCTGTTATTTTTTTAGCGTTCTTCACAAAAACACGACAAGCCACAGCGCCACAGCGATCTTTAACATGTTGGTTCTGGAAGTTGCTGAACTCATGGAAGAATGGAACTCGGCCACAAAAATCTCCAGTACTAATTTGCCAAAGTTCTTCTTGCAGAAAAGATTTTGTGAGACCGCATAGCTCCACTTGACAACTTAAAAAGTGCCCTCTTTGTGACTGTTTATTTTTATGCTGTCATTTTAATACAGGTGTGTATTGTGTACTTGATTATCTAGATGGAGCCCAGCCACATACGGCCGGAGAAAAACCTCCCCGAATGCCCATCAGGAGGAATTTATTAGCGTTGCTCCCCCAGCAGAGCCCACAGACCATCTCCACGTCCCAGGGCTTTGAGGACAGCATGTTCCCTCTTCAGTACACACCAGAACCAGCTCAAAAAGATGTTGAGCATCTTCCCTCCTCCAGTAACATGGATCCAAACATGACCTTTGACATTACTGATGATCAGGCAACGAATAATGCAACCATCCTAATAAGCTGTCCGTCTCAAGCACCAAAGTCTGCAGATGTCCCAGCCTCCAGCCGGCCGCGGCCACCTCCCAGGGCAGCAGGGCAAAACCCGTTTCCCTTAAGAAGGTGAGAAAACGCACCAACTTTTCATTGTTTTTAGTAGGGATGTGAATCTCAGAGCAACTCACGATTTGATTCGATTCCGATTCTCTGGGTGCCGATTCGATTCAGAATCGATTCTCAATTTAAATCGATTTACAATCAATGTGAACAAAGAGTGTCAGCTCCAGGATTAACTACTTTGTCGTACAAGTTAGTTAAAGCTATGGGACATTTTATTTGACTTTAAACTGGTCATGCTCCAAAAATACAAATTTACAATGTAAAATAAAGTGATTCTAAAACTGTAAACAGAAGCAATCTTTTGACCAAAAGGCAACATTTATGTTTCCTTACCTTGTAAAGTATAACAAATCTGTAGTTACCGAACAGTAGCTTTGAAAGTAATACGGTCAAATACTTTTCAAGTATGTGTAGAAACAAGTTACACAAGTAATCCTGAATACTCATTTATCAACTTATAAAATAAATATGAGAATGTCTCAAATTTCTGGGTATGGAAAAAATGACATTCAAGTGCCCTCTTATCAGCAGATTCAAACATAAATCATCTCAATTTACGGGACCACAAAAGTAAACGGAGTACTGACTCTCCTAACAAAGATCAAAAAAGTGCATCTCAAGCCTGTAACACGCCAAATATTTGAGTTCTTTGAATCGATTCTGAATCTTTATAAATAAGAATCCCGATTCAGACTTGAATCGATTTTTTTTTTTCAGCACCTCTAGTTTTTATCATTTTTATCTAAACCAGCAGTCTGAACGTCCTAATGGCACCTGCTAGTGCTCTGATCAGAGCAACAACATTCAGGTGTTTGTCCACATCTGGTTTATGCCGAGCATCATGTAGCCTACACCAGAAAGCTGCGAGCACCCCAGTGCATTCAGCTATTTTACTAAACTGATCCCAGACTGCAGTGAGATTTAATGTGTTCTTTCTTTCTTTGTCATCCAACTTTCCACCAAATTTTGTCAAATTCAACTCGTCGTTTGCGCTTTAATTTTAACACCAACTCATCTTAGTGGAGGCACAAAAGGGCCCAAGAACAATAATTCAGTGGCAACAAATAAAAATAAACCCCAGCGTTTGATGCAAAAACCAATTCAAGCCTTGTTTTTAAAGGTCTTAAATTACACTTATGAATATTTTACTGTTTTGTCTCAGAGCGGTCGTCCAGTCACTAGCTAGCGCCTTGACAACAGATGTATTTTTAATCACTGAGTCACAGAAAATTAGTTCTTTGAAAATCAAGGTGTGGAAATGTCAGTTTGAGTGAATTAATTTGTTTGTGATCTATAGAATCATCCACATATTTTCATTTTGGATTCAGGACTCGATTCGTCTGTAAACACGGATTAGTCACGCTCCACCACCAAACACACATTCATTCTTTGTGTTGCATTCTTGTGTGACTTAAGTTTCTTTCTTTTATTTTTTCTTCTGGTGTATGTTTGACCACAGCCAGTTTAAACGAGCGTCCATCATGTCTGCAGCTGTTACTGATCATCACATCAGCTGTAAAGTAACAGAAACACTGCAGACTTTCAGTTTCACCTTCTTTGTTGATTTGTTTAATTGTGGCGCCAAGAAACCATCAGTCACAGAAATCATCAAACATATGTTGCTGAATATTTAATCTGCACTAATATTTGATCCATCGTTGGATATTTTTAACATTTGAAACCTTTTGGACAGAATTAGAAGCTTGAACATGTGGTCACCCCACAAATTCTTACAAAATAACAAAACATCTTGAATTCTTTCCATAAAATGTTTGATCATCGTTCTGATGCCCTGCTGAAAGTTACCGTCCAACCAACTAAAATTGGAAAATCCTCTAAACCTTATTGAAAACGAGACTGGAACTGGAGCGCAAACTCCACGTATTCTGTGGAGAAATGTGATTCTTAACAACCCACTAAAGCAAAACAAACTCTTTACACCATTAAATTAAAGGCCTAGCATTACTTGAAGGGATGCACATCGCCCTCCAGAGTTTTAAACTGTGATCATCTTCAATGGGTCGGAGCCATTTTGGTCAAATCTGTAAAATAACACTGACAGTCTCACACGATATGCAGGATCTTGTATGTGGTGATGTGGGTGACTCCACTACTGAGATCAACGTTAGCTCTGAGGCAGATTGCAACATAGGCATGAATATGTAGACGTGCCATTGGGCGATGGAGTGTAACTGTGTCGCCGGCATCTTGAGTGTGTTCCTCACTTTCCAAACACAACTGGAGTCGAGGCAGGGTGAGCAACTACGCCCGTGTTTTGTGCAGCCTACGGTTGCAACAACCAGCGCACTGTCTAAAACGACACATGGGATTACTATAGACCAGCGGTACTCAACAGGCGGCCCCCGACCCACGCACGCATCCACCCCCGGTCCGACCGTCAAGCGGGAAGGACGGGAACGGCGCTACAATGTAGGCTTGTGTGAAGAACCGCCAGCAGGGGTGAGTGGGGACAAGATGGCGGCTCGCTGCTACACAAGCTCCAATAGGCAGCCCCAGTCCATGTCGCGTCTACGTATATGATGTCTGTGGATAGCAGTAGCCGCCATGTTGAATTGGCTTGACTCTAAATGCAACAAGTGATTATTTCTCAGAATTTAATTTAAAGCTCACTCTGGTTTCAGACACTGAAGCATTAGCATTTGTAAACGCCAGAAACGTCGTTCATTTGATGTTTTGTTGTTTAGTCACTCGTCATGGTAACGCACTGTAAACACTTGTTCTGTAGACAACAAACGGCTGCTTTGCACGATGTCAGGCGAGCCAACCCGACGTACATGCACATGACGTCTGCCGCTCAGGGGAAGCGTAAATTAAACAGGTAACGTCCTATCATGGACAATCTCACGTCTCTGCTGATGAAAACGTCCATTTTACCTTCTAACCTCTTTTTATCGTCATGGTCAGCAGCATGAGAGAAGATCTCACTCAGGATTCTTCAGCACCGAAGCGTATGAAGAAGGACCCTTTAGTGGTTCAGGGGCCGCTCAGAGTGCAGCGCTTCACTGGTAAACATCACTATTATTATTAAATGTATATATTTGTATATTGTTGGTGTTTATCTGTTTGTTTGATGTCATCCTCAGGTTCAGAGAACAAACCCGGCAGAGTTGTGAGGAGCATTTCCGAAGGGAATCTCAGCTTCCTTGGAGGGCAGAAGTCCAGGTCCATTTTCCATAAAACAACCCAGCAGATCAAACGAGTGGCCAAGCGGATGTGAAGCCACACGTCCTTTAGGTCTTTTGCCTCTGTGGACATTCTCACTCCATCTTCTTCCGTCCATATTTGACTTTTAATGTTGGGCTTTTTATTTTTATTTTTTTTGGGGGGGGGGGGGGGGGGTTCCTTTGAGGAAAAGTGAAAGAATGAATGTTCTGTTGTTGTAGATCTCTCCAGCAGGAAAACTTGTGGTGAAGGTGATGTACCATATTTGTGTTTTTAGTGTCACACTGCAAAGAAATCTACTTGGTTGTAAATAAAAAGCCTGTTGGTGCAGGTTTTCTGTAGATGACTCTAGCTGGTGGATTTTTATGCATAGTGTTCATGTAAACTCTAATAGCACAAAGTCAGCATGTCCTGTGGATGACCTCTGATTTACAAACGTACAGTTCTCTAAAACATCGAGTCTTTTAGGTGACCATGTCTCCGAGGGCAGCTAATAAAACTAATGTTGGTCTGTTTGGATGTTTTTTAAGTGTTTTAATATTTTGTACAGTTATAGATGCTACATGAGGCAAGTGTTTGTAGCAGAATGTTTTATGTGAATAAATCCCTTTTTAAAGTCTGCTTTTTGTGCCGTTGCTTTTGAAAATAAACATCAGTGAAGCTTCAGCTACAAGGTGTTCTGCTGCTGAATGAGTGACGTAAAAAGACTCAAAGGAGGACTAAAACATGCCTGGGTGTGACGATCATCCTTTCTGTGCATTGCTTTAATTAAAATGTGAAGGATTTTTGTCCAGCTCTAAATCTGCAAAAGTGGTTAAACCTTTTCTACAAGTTGGATATTTAAGTTATTTAAAAAAAAAATGCATCCATTTCAGTTAATATTTAAATATAACCAGTTATTTCCTTGTTTGCAGCATATACATACAGGTCCTCAAAAAATTGCATATTGTGGTAAAGTTCATTCTGTAATGTACTGATAAACATTAGACTCATATATTTTAGATTCATTACACACAACTGAAGTGGTTCAAGCCTTTTATTGTTTCTAATATTGATGATTTTTGGTATACAGCTCATGAAAACCCCAAATTCCTATCTCAAAACATTTGGATATCATGAAAATGTTCTCTAAACAAGCTATTAACCTAATCATATGAATAAACTAATTAACTCTAAACACCTGCAAAAGATTCCTGAGACTTTAAAAACTCCCAGCCTGGTTCTTTACTCAAAACCGCAATCATGGGTAAGACTGCCAACCTGACTGCTGTCTAGAAGGCCATCATTGACACCCTCAAGCAAGAGGGTAAGACAAAAAAAATTCTGAACGAATAGGCTGTTCCCAGAGTGCTGTATCAAGGCACCGTCTGGGAAGGAAAATCTGCTTCCATCTGCTGAAAGGCTTTATGGAGATGAAGATTTCATTTTTCAGCACAACCTGGCACCTGCTCACTGTGCCAAAACCACTGGTAAATGGTTTACTGACCATGGTATTACTGTGCTCAATTGGCCTGCCAACTCTCCTGACCTGAACCCCGTAGAAAATCTGTGGGATATTGTGAAGAGAAAGTTGAGAGATGCAAGACCCAACACTGGATGAGCTTAAGGCCGCTATCGAAGCATCCTGGGCCTCCAGAACACCTCAGCAGTGCCACAGGCTGATTGCATCCATGCCACTCCGCATTGAAGCAGTCATTTCTGCAAAAGGATTCCCGACCAAGTACTGAATGCATAACTGAACACAATTATTTGAAGGTTGGCTTTTTTTGTATTAAAAACACTTTTCTTTAATTGGTCGGATGAAATATGCTAATTATTTGAGATAGAAATTTTGGGTTTTCATGAGCTGTATGCCAAAATTATCAATATTACAAACAATAAAAGACTCGAACTACTTCAGTTGTGTGTAATGAATCTAATAAATATGAAAGTCTAATGTTTATCAATACATTACAGACAATAATGAACTTCTTTCTTCTTTCTTTTTTTTGGTCTTTATTTTGGTTTATAGCATTAACATATATCACTATATGCTAATTTTTTTGAAGGACCTGTACATGCATATCAAAGTGATTATTTTCTGTTTACGGCCAGTTTTTATTACCACATCTCTACCAACGTGGTAGATAAGGCAAATTTTATTTTATTTTGTCTCTCCTTGTGAAGCTCCAGATTCTGTCCAATCCTCTCTGATATAAGTAAGCCTTGTTTTCACAGGATATCTGATGGAGTCATTGATCGGGCTCCAAGAGTTATAAGATAAGTTCCTGCTCCTGTTTCTGAGGTTTATTGCAGATCCGCATGGATACTGGGACCAAAGCTTTCCCAGCAGATCATCACTGGGAGCACCCCAGTCCTTCCACTGGCCTGCCTGCTTCTCATAGAGCATCCTGCTGCTGACTCCCTAACAGGTAAACGACTCACACACACACACACAGCTGTCCAAATAATAACAAAAGGCAACTTACCAGACCCACAGTTCAGTTCTGGCATTTCTACAGTAGATGGATCCAGTGATGTACCGCTGTGGTCCATTATACCCCCATCTGCTCACCAGAACACAACAGACTAGATCCAACTAGTGACAGCTTGGCTAGATCCAAGGCTACCACTGGGGCCGCCAGTCCCTATGACCGAGTTAAGCGTGTTGTGCAAGGACACGACTGCAATAGACGGGTTTCGAACCTGCAACCCTCCATTTATAAAGAAAACTATCTTTTTTATTGCACCTCTCAAGATAAAAAATCAGGAGGCACCTCACAAAAAATAAGATATAAAAACGATTAAAAATATGTTTAAAATGAAAAAAAAATTATTGTTATCAAGAAATGTAAGGAACTGGAGAGATAAAATTAGTGGGGAAAGGCGGAATAAGAGCAGAATAAGGAAAAGGTGGTGAAAAAGGTCACACAAAAGACAGCTTGAACAAAGGCGGGGTGAGCACGCCATCAAACTGGTCCCTCCATGACTAGCTCTCAATTTGTCCCCGAGACAAATCTGTGTTTCTCATTCTGAGGCTGTTCACAGAGGGAGCCACAACAACAGGTAAAATGTGCCCCCCCCCCCCCCCCCCCCACACACTTCATTACATCATCTAAAGCAGGGGTTATCAACCTGGTGCCCACAGGCCTTTCTCCAAATAGCATTAAGTAGCGTTAAAAACGTCTGCTGCTAACTTGTCCAATCACAAATGCATTAATATAGATTAAAAAATGACCATTTTCATTCAGAAACATTCACATTTGTTTATTATAAATGTAGCTTAACTCTGATCTATTCTAGTTCAGAGGTCAGTATTGTATCAACCTGGTAGCCCTTCGTATGGCTCAGTAATAGTGAAGGAGCTCTCAGCTTCACAAATTGGTGACCCCTGATCTAAAGTTTGTACTCTAATGTTTCCTCTTTAAAATAGTGAATAAAGAAAAGTAAAAGCAGTACAACTGTCCGATGCCAGAGATTCTCTAAGACTCAGTACATGGTTGCTACTCTGACTTGCATCTCAAAGATATTTTTGGTTCTCCTCTGTTGCATTTTTAGCCTGATGGAGTGTTTGAGCTTTTGTCAGAATCTTGTGCTCAAAGCCAAAGGTACAAAAACAAAACCTTGTGGATCTATTATGAGGGTGGGACCTCATTGCTCCGTCTGGAGAGAACTAGACTTGTCACTTTGAATTCAGTCTTGCAACTTTCAGTGGCACGGCGTTCAGTGTGATCTTTATTTTTAGCTCAGGAGCTCAACGCATATATCAGCACTGTACTGCGCAAGCACTGACACCCTCTCATGCTCTCATTCACAAGAATCTCTTCAGTGTGTGTGTGTGTATGTGTGTGTGTGTAAGAGAGAGAGAGAGAGGGAGGGAGCTTGTGCGCACACAGGGAGGCAGGTCTTGGCTAAAGTTTATTAACTTTCTCTTAGCCAATGGGGTGCTTTGTGCGTTTTTCCCACTGACCAATGGGACAGATGGAGAGGTTGGAGGTGGGTGTTGCTTAGCAACTGCAGGTAGAATCTCAGATCATGTCGGACCCATTGTTTTATCTCGCCTCCCTGAGAGACGTTACATGTTGTGTGTTGTCATTTGTCAGTTTAAAAACACACACCTACTGCAAATGCATCACAAAGTTGTTCAATTGTTGTATTTTTTAATAAAGCCCTCAGTTCCTTTGATGGCATTTGGATCACTACAGAGCGTTTGTTGACTGATGTCCGTTGTTTCACGTAACGTGCCACATTCCAACCCAACGTCACAGGTGCAGAGAGGAGAACATTTCTGTTTCGTTCTCTTTTTGTTGTTGCTTCTGATGCAGGATACTAACCTTCACTCAACTTCTCATGCAGAGACGAGCATGAGTAATCATAAACACAGACGAGGCAAAAACAAAAAATGTTGGATGCAGATGAAACATCATCACTGGAAACATTTACCCTTGCAAACACACGCACGAGCGAGAAAGCACGTAATCAAGATTCTTTATTCTAACTCTAATTGAAGAAACATCAAGTTCTGACTTGAACGAAGCTGCTCCTGTTTTGACAAATCCAGTGTTTGCATGCAGCTTTTACATTTTCACAGACAAATGAAAGTGCACGCTGTGTGATCTCCTCCACAACGTCTCCCACTCCCACATTGTCGAACGTCACAGCTGTGAACTTTTCATCCCCTTTTCTAATTAGATGACCTGATATCTTAAAGCGGTATGTCAGAGCCGAACAAATGGTGGAGAGCTGACCACTAGTACTCTGTGTCCTTTCACTGCTGAGGGTGTCACACAATGGCTTCTGTCTTACCTCTGTTAGCCTGGAATTATACGTATATGACACCTAAAAATGGATACGAGCTAGGAGAGTGTGCACACGGTTCACCGTGACTCATGATGATGTGAGCACGCTGAAAAAATGAAGATTATTCCTGCTTCAAGGAACAGCCTTGGTGTTTATTATTTTGTTCTTCGTCAATACAGCTCCGGTTGAAAAGGGAGGCATAGTAAGGCGGGATTGAAAAGAAAATGATCTGACATTGTAGTTCTAAATTGGATAAATCAGATTTTAGATTTTATTATTATCTTTAGTCAAAAATGTAGCCCGGAGGAGATAAAAAAGCAGAGTGTTGTCCTGTCCTGAGATACTTAATGCAAAATATTTGTATGTAAATCCAAGGTATCCACCCTGGCTTGACATGTAAAGCAGGACCATGAGGATTGTTGTTTACACCACCAACATTTGTATCACTAAATCCCACTTGGACTGGGTCAGAACCAGACGTAGAGCTAGATCAAACAGAGAGGTTAACTTTACTGCTCACTATATAGAGAGGTACGCCCAGCTCAAGGCTCTGAACCTGAAGGTCGGCCTCATAACCCGTAAACGAACCAGTTAGTGGTTAAAAACTGGCTGAATTTTTTTAAATCACAAAACTTGGGATTTTTGCTAAAGTAGGTCCTTGTGGGAACACCTTTTACTGGTTTTGATGTTGTATGAACTTTATAGTTGTTCTGAATTTTTTGCATCTTCCTTTTGATACGATGAGCCAGTTTGGCACCAGAATTGGTTTGCTTTGCAAGGATGGAAGTTAGCTTGGTTGTTGGTTCGTCAGAGGAACATAGCAGAGGGCAATATTTTCAGTTCTAGCCCCTCACAAATTGATGCCTTAGTTCATTATGTTAATTCCTCTTTACTTGTGGCATTAGATGGTGTTGCCCCTTTAAAAAAGAAGGTAATTAGGGACAGGAAGTTGGCTCCCTGGTTTAATTCTCATTTACGAACTTTAAAATAAAACTCTAGGAAATTGGAGAGAACATGGCGCTCTATGCCACGAGGAGGCCTACCTATCCTGGAAAAATAGTCTTGTGCTTTATAAAAATAAGCTTCGACAAACTAGAACTGCTTATTTCTCAGCATTAATTGAGGAGAATAAGCATAATCCTAAATTTCTTTTCAGTACAGTTGCTAAACTTACACAGAATCATAGCTCTGAGCCATCTATTCCCTTAGCCCTCAGCAGCAATGACTTCATGGGATTTTTTACAAGTAAAATTAATTCTATTAGAAACAAAATCTTTAGCATCCTCCCTAATGCGATTTCTTCTTCCTCAGTAAGTGAGGCAGCATCAGAGGTAGCTGTAGAACCTCATCTGTGCTTGAACCGTTTTGATCCAGTTGAGCTTTCAGATTTATCAAAAATATTAGCTTCATCTAAACCTTCAACTTGCATTTTGGATCCAATCCCAACCAAATTATTTAAAGAAGCATTTCCTTTGGTTACTGCCCCCATTCTAGATATAATCAATCTATCCTTAGTAAATGGGTATGTACCACAGGATTTTAAGGTTGCTGTAATCAAACCTTCACTTAAGAAGCCTTCTCTGGATCCAGATGACCCAAGAATTATAGACCAATATCTAACCTTCCATTTTTATCCAAAGTCCTGGAGAAAATAGTGGCCATCCAAGTATGTGAGCATTTAAACACTAATGCTCTGTTTGAGGAATTTCAGTCTGTTTTAGAGAGTATCACAGCACTGAAACTGCATTAGTGAGAGTTACAAATGATATTCTCATGGCCTCAGATAAGAATCTTGTGTCTGTTCTAGTCTCGTTAGATCTCAGTGCTGCCTTTGACACAGTTGATCACAATGTTCTTTTAGAAAGACTTGAACATCTTGTAGGGATCAAAGGAGCAGCGTTAGGCTGGTTTAAATCCTACCTGTCTGACAGATTTCATTTTGTAAATGTACATGACAAATCGTCTTCATACTCCAGGGTTACTTGCGGAGTACCACAGGGTTCAGTGCTTGGACCAATTCTTTTTACTATATATATATATGCTCCCAATTGGTAAAATCATTAGACAGCATGGGATAAACTTCCACTGTTATGCTGACGATACTCAGTTATATTTATCCATTAACCCTGATGAACCTAATTGGTTGGGTAGATTACAGGCTTGTCTTGAGGACATAAAAAATTGGATGACTCTAAACTTTTTGCTTTTAAATCAAGACAAGACGGAAGTTCTCATCTTTAGACCAGAAATCCAGAAAAGGAAATTGCTTAGCCAATCACCTGACCTGAATGGCATTACATTAATCTCCGAGAACAAAGTAAGGAACCTTGGTGTTATCATTGACCAGGACATGTCATTCAAATCCCAGGTTAAACATGTTTGTAGGATTTCCCTTTTCCACTTTTGGATGCATCCTTTCCAGGAGTGATGCTGAAAAACTAGTTCATGCATTTATTACATCAAGACTGGATTACTGTAATTCATTACTCTCAGGAAGTCCACAGAATGTAGTTAAAAGTCTTCAGCTTGTCCAAAATGCTGCAGCTAGAGTTCTGAGGAGAATTAAAAAGAGAGATCATATCTCTCCTGTCTTGGCTTCCCTACATTGGCTACCTGTTAAATTCAGAATAGATTTTAAGATCCTCCTTCTCACATACAAAGCTCTTAATAATCAAGCTCCATCATACATCAGTGATCTGATTGTTCCATACGTTCCTAACCGAGCACTTCGCTCTCAGACTGCAGGTCTACTGGTGGTTCCCAGAATATCTAAAATTAGGATGGGAGGCAGATCTTTTAGTTATCAGGCTCCTCTCCTGTGGAACCAGCTCCCAGCTTTAGTCCGTGAGGCAGACACTTTGTCTACTTTTAAGAATAGGCTTAAAACATTTTTATTTGATTGGGCCTATGGTTAAAATCTGATGTTAGCCTAAATCTGGACAAGTGGGGGAGTAGAGGGAGGTGGAGTGTACAGTCGGTAAAGCCGGCTCTCCCTTGCCCTGCCTCCAACATGCCACCATCTAAATAGGATAGATTATCCAGAGTTATCTCTGTAGTTATGCTGCTATAGGCTTAGACTGCTGGAGGACACACTGACCACTTTTCACACTCTACTGCTTTCTTCTACAATCTGCTCTTTAACTGTACTATTTTCTGCAATTTCAGCTGTTAACTTTATTCTCTAAGTGTTTTTCTCCCCAGAAGAAGCTACAACGATGTTCTGCTGAGCTGTGGTGGCCTCATGGAGGGGGCCATCGTCTAGCACACTGCTGCTAACCACTAAAACATTCTCCCTCTCCTGATAATAACTTTTTGCTTTCCTTGACGTTGAATGTGCTACTGCTAGTTTATCCGTTTAATTATAGATCCACTAGGATAAATACAATAAAGTTTATCTCTCACCAAATAGAATATTTACTAAGAAATCACAATATAACTGTGTCTTTGTGTGTGTGTGTGTGTGTGTGTGTGTGTGCGTGTGCGTGCGTGCGTGTGTGCCTGCCTGCCTGCCTGCCTGCCTGCCTGCCTGCCTGCCTGCTCTGTCTTCTCGATCCCCAGTGAGTCGTGGAGGATGGCTGCTTATACTGAGCCAGGATTCTCTGGAGGTTTCTTCCTGTTAAAAGGGAGTTTTCCTCTCCACTGTCGCTGCATGCTTGCTTAGTATGAGGATTGCTGTAAAGTCACTGGCACTAGTCAGTGACTTGATGCAATTTGCTGGGTTCCTTATATAGGAAACATTATTTCTGATTGGCTTAATGAACTGACCTGAATTGGAATGTTTATTATGTGAAGTGCCTTGAGACGACTCCTGACGTGATTTGGCGCGGTATAAATAAACTTGAATTGTTTTGTGGACAGTTTCAGTTCTGGTCACCCTCCTGCATCTAATCAAAACAACCATTCCCACACAATAGGGCCTCATGACTTCAACGACTTCTCAGTGGTGTTCATAGGTATTTTCATCTTGTTAAGATGTCTATTTCAATAGCGGGCGTTAAATTCTGGAATGAGTTAACAGAAGAAATAAAGGTCAGTAGTGATATAAACCAGTTTAAAATAAAACTCAAAAAAGAAATGTTAAAAAAGTATAAGAATGAAGAAAATGCAATTAACCCAGGACAGCATGCAAAATGATGTTTAATCTCTTCTACAAATCAGCAAATCTAAATATAGTTCTAGTTGAACATGAGAATTATTATTATTTTTATTTTTTTTGAAGGCACTGTAAATGTTTTGTTGTTCAAATTGAGATGATGAGGATGTAAACCTGAGGGGGTAGGGCTAAATAAGTATATACTTCTCCCTACTCCTTTTCAAACAACAGCATGGAATGATTTTATGAAATGTTGGTGAATGTATATGTTTGAAATAAAAAAAGAAAGAAAAAAAAGCAACAAACAGCTACAGTATATAAGCTTGACCCTCCCATTTTCCAGTCAGAATTGACAAAGTGAAGCGTCTTCAAGAATCCAAAGAAGTCCAATTGCTTCACACTTTGGATTACTTTTCAAGAACAGAGTTCACTCTGAGGACATGTGGATGACTTCCAGTGCATATCTGTGTAATTGTCCGGTTACATGAACAGTTTTCAGAGTGTTGTGTGCATTTGTAGTTTCTGAAGGGTGTCTTTTTTTTAAATCTCTGCCTTCATTTGACTCAAACAGGTGGCGATGTTGCGGCGAGCACCTCGCTCCCCTCAATACGCAGCTCCGGCTGTCTGCAAGGCCTTGTGCGGTGGTGATCGGGGGAAATGGGTTTAAATTTGCAGGTTCCTTTACCAGATAGCGTCTCCTGTTGTGAAACATTGTGACAGAAAATCAGTGCGTCTGCGATGGCTCAGCAGTGTTCTTTGCCCCTCTACATTCTCCTCCAGGAGCTTATCCAAAGCCCACCTCAAACATACCGTGTGTAGTCTGCAGATGACTCATCCTCAGGAGAAAGAACTGTTTGGTGCAGGTAGCCTTGCAAATAAACATTTCACGATTTGCAGAGCCTACTGAAGTACTTTGCTGACTTGGAGTCTGATCCCACTGTCTGCAAACACAAACCAGCTCTGTGTTTTTGTTCCTCCTGCGAGGCGCGCCGTAGAAATCATCTCATGTGTTAATGTGTTCCCTCTGTGTTGCGCATGTAATGACACTAAAACAACTGAGACGCCAGCCAGCCACATTCTTTGTCATTTTGTTTATTGAAACAGCAAATTTGTCATCATTGCAGCAATTGCCATGGAGACAGGGTTTAAGTCCCAAACTATCACAACTTCCAGTAATCCAGAGAAGGCTGCAGTGAGTGGATGGGTGACTCTTTGATTCCTGGCAACCCTTTGCACCTGTTCCCTACAGCCGCTCAGTAAAACCTCTCTTGTTTCTCATTTTAATCTGCAGCATCCTGTGATTCTGTGGAGTTTTCTGGGAATGCAGAGTTCATATCATAACATTAGTCATGCACAGGAAGAATTATTTGTTTGACTACATTTGGCCCGACGTGATGCTAGCATCAGATTAATTTTTCTTTGGTTTTCATTAAAGGTGTGGAACACTGAAAAACCTCATTATTTCTGATCATAATGGGTTGCTGAGTTTTTCATGCAGGCTGGACATGAAAATGGTCTCCTACACCTGTTTCCTGCATTAGCTTCTGATAGAAAATAAACTCTATTATTAGAAAATCCTGACAGATCTATGCCACACGTTAATGAAGTCACCCATCTTGACTCATGATGAGGAAGGCTGTTGTTGTTTTAGCGTCCAGGAAACAGCAGAGAACATCTCATTTACTAGAAGCTAAACATTAGCATTAGCAACTCCACCACACAGCAGAACTCCTTAGTTTAGTTTGGGTTTATTGAAGGAGGGCAGCACAAAAGACAATGTTACATGTAAGGACAATGCAACTGTTGTTTTGTACAGAGATTTTCTAGCTAGAGGCTAATTTGCAAACTTACCACAAAATTCCACTATCTCCGCTCCGCTCCGGCACGAACTCCGCAGCAAAAACGGTCCCGTCAATCAGAGCTGTTCCACTACTGCGGCCGTGCGGCGCAGCGCGCCGTTCCGCCATCCGGCAAGAATAGGATTGATTCTATTTTTGCCGGACGCCGGAGCACCTCTGCCGTCAATGGACGGAAATCACAACCGCCCAACAGGAAAGGGAGCAAGCACAACTTCCGTTATTTCACAATAAATCGATAAACAAAAAGCGTATTTTTTGTTTCATATGCACAGGTTTAACAACTTTTCAGAAAAGCTTTATTAATCCCAGAGGGAAATTAGACTTTCAGTACACACAATTCAGAGATCAGACATACTGGAAAAGACACATGACAAGAATTGGTGACTGTGGTCATTCGCAACCCGAGTCGTGCTACCTTAATAGAGAGAGAAAAAGGATAACATGAGGAATGGATTCGGGCGGAGGGGGAAAAAAAGGCACTTAGCTACTCTCCCCCCAGGGAGGGCAGCTTTGCTCTGCGAAAAAAAGAACACCTCAACAGATAAGCAACAGATAACACAACACAACTTCCCAATAGGAAGGCGGGGGGGGGAGGGGGGCTGGGATCCTGTTTCTCTAGCGAGAGCAGCCATGTACGGCGCTCAACCACTGTAGCCACAGGTGGGAGGGAGATCTTGGGAGGAGCGCAGAGCACATTTGACTCCTGCAGGTGGATGACCTCGCCAGGCTGAAGTCCACCAAACCGAAGGCGGGGGGGGGGGGGGGGGGGGGGGGGTAGGGAGGGTTTTCACAGCATCTGTCTGCATTCCTTTGTGGGGGGTTGTAGCCGCTCAAGGCTACCAGGGCGTCAGATTCGGATAACAAGACTTTGTTTGGGTCAGGCTGAGATAATTTTCCTCTCTGCCTTCAGTCTTTAAACTGATCATTCAAGTGAAGCCAATTTAGGTTTTTAATCTTGTCCACACCGTCCGGTGACCCTCTCCGAGATGACATCCATTTTGCGCACCAATACCGGTATCGCCGCTAGAACGTTGTCCAGCTTACGATTCACCTCTAGTAACGTCCCATTAACAACTATCAATGGTGGTTGAACTTTAAATGCAAAAAAGTAAGCCATAAATACAGTTTCCACTATCAAAGTAGTCACACTTTGTTGATCCAAACACTGCTGATCTCTCAACACAAATGATGGGCAGATTAAACAGTTCATTTCGATGCTTCTCCCACACAACGGGTGTTTGGATCTAACTTCTGCGTTTATTGCTCGGACTGTATCGCAAGATCTCGAAAATCCCACGCATGCCTGTTTGTGCACCTCAGGTCTCCTCACCGGGGCGGAGCCGTTGTAGAGCGGGTACAGTATAATTTCAGTTCAGAAGCGAGCGGCAGTGGAAAGCGGGGGCGGAGTGGAGATAGTGGAATTTTGGGGTTAGTCTTTGGTTGGACTTTTAGCGACAATCAGATGACAGCATTTATCACCACGCACACACACACACAATCTCTGTAAATAAATAAGTTTAGCTGATAAGAAACATCAGTGTTCACAAGTTTGTTTTTGTTTCAGACATTTTTCCACCTGGGATTTAAAAGTTGTAAAAAGTGTTAACAGCTTTGTTGCTGACGGTAGATTGTTCCAGATCTGAGGTCCTCTGAATGAGATTGAGGATTGACCAAGTGATGTTTTGTATTTCGGTGGTTTACCGTCTCCGTTGGCCACTCCTCTGGTTGCAGCTCCTGTGCTGCTGGCTTTCACGATCAGTCTCCTCATCAGTTCTGGGACAACACCATTTAGACATTTGAATGTCAGTTTTATAACAGAGAAATTCATAAATTTATCAAAACTTAGGAGATTGTACTTCTGTATTTTGCAGTGGCGCCACTTCATTGGTTTTGGACTTTTAGGGCTTGTTCGTACACATGGCAGGTTTTAAAGCAGAGTGGGTTGCTTGGCTTCAAACAGTTACACAGAAGGAAAGATGAGACAGAATCATGGCACACAGGTACAGCTGGGTAGCTTTTACAGGTATGGCCTCACCAGACGGAAGCAGTCGAGGTTGGTCCTAATGGTTTTAGATTCAGGACTGTGTTATTTGTGGAGATAAAACATCAACGAGTCAGTGGTAGAGTCACATTGTCGTTAGCCAATCAGCGGCGAGATCTCCAAATATCAGGACGTAAATCTCCAGATCCTGCCATCTGAAGCCCAGCTGTCATATGGCTCACTTCTAATTCCTGGAAATGGTGCACCAGTATCCCCCCACCCCCCACCCCCCGGTTTCAAATCAAATCACCTTTATTGTCACGTCACATGTGCAGGTACACTAGTACAGTACGTGCGAGTGGAATTCTTGTTACACGACCCACAAGGCATTCATTCCTACTAGAGACCACTGCAAATGTATTGATTAAACGAGTGTTTCACACCCGTAACCTACATTTATCCTCTCTGACATGATATGAAGATTTGCTTCATTCTTGAGTCTGAGGAGAAACTAATCCAGCACACACTTCTCTGGTAAAAACTTAACTGGAACTGTGTTTTTGAACAGATTTTGTTTTGTTTTGGAACCAAAACCCAGTGACGCCCACTTTAATTCCTTTCAAATGACTTGGATTTTTCTGACAGAGGAAATCAGAGTTCAACCACCTCTGGTTTAAAGTGTTTACAGATACGTCGGTACCATAGGCTGACTACCCATCCCACCCCTGCCCAGTGCGCACTCTCTTTTTCCATACGGTTCATCAGTCATGCTTTATTTGTTTACACGGTACACCAAATGTGAAGCCCAGCATCACATCTGACTGTTTTCATGTTGTGTGAATTATTTACCTTATTGTCACAGTTAAGGGAACAGAGCAGCTTATTTCCGTCTCCGTCTGGTGATGTTTAATCAAACGTATTTAGGTTTTGGTCCAATTCTTTTGAATTAGGAAAGAGTTTCCTCCTTTATTTATGTTTTATGACTTTTCCAGCAATTAGTCTGATCCTGCACTGTAAAAAAATGTTTACTGAGACTCATAGGTGGAATAAAAAATACAGTTTGCATCCATGTGCATGAATACAGCCAGTTACTGAATAAAAGATGCGTAGTTTTGTCATTAGTTTGTGTTTTACTGTAAGATTGCACTGGGAGAAAATAGTAGCCATTATAAATTCTGTTTTAGTGCACTAAAAAATGCTTTTTATGTCGCGTTTAATATGTAGGGCTGCGCAGTGGCGCAGTAGTTAGAGCTGTTGCCTTGCAGCGAGAAGGTCCTGGGTTCGATTCCCAGTTTGGGATCTTTCTGCGTGGAGTTTGCATGTTCTCCCTGTGTTCTCTCCGGGTACTCTGGCTTCCTCCCACCGTCCAAAAACATGACTGTTAGGTTAATTGGTCTGTCTAAATTGTCCTTAAATGTGTGTGTGTGTGTGTGTGTGTGTGCATGGTTGTTTGTCCTGTGTGTCTCTGTGCTGCCCTGCGATGGACTGGCTCTCCGTCCAGTGTGTACCCCGCCTACTTGCCCGTTGACTGCTGGAGGTAGGCACCCCCCCCCCCCCCCCCCACCGTGCACAAAGTGGGTTCAGAAGATAGATGAATGGTTTTATACGTAACCACAACAGAATCATTTTTACTAATTGTACACTTTTTAAAATGAATCTTACACACGTTTTTGTAGAAAAAAAAATCTATAATAAGGATCATCTATGAATGAAAACAAATAGTTTAATTACAACTTAAATGAATGTGGATGATAATGGATATTTATCACAGCTAAATTTTTTTATTTAATAAAATACTGATGGGTTCAAACATTCTAATCCATTGATTTACTTCTAATTGTGGCGGTTTCAGTCTTCAGTAAAACTGGAAATGGTGAAAAGAAAAGAAATTCAAAGTAAGCTTTATTAGTTTGGCTGCACAAACAAACAGGAAGACTGGGTTACCCACATTGTTCCACACATGCAATCTCTTTGTCCCACGTGTGGTGGTTTTGGAATGGGTTGAGTTTGCCAACCACAGGTTTTGGAGTTTTGGTTTGAATGTGCTCACGTTCCTAAATGACTGAATGTAAAAAGAACATTTAACCAACTTTAGGGGCTTAAATTGAGAAAATTACCCTGTAATTACATCGAAAGTAAATGTTAGACCCACAAAAAAGTTGGAATTATTTTAGTAACTTTATGACCTTTAATTTATTACAACCAAACTTTTCAGGTCTAATTGGAAGTGTTTCAGAGACGTGTCCGTGTTCCACCTACTCAGGTGTTTTCATTAGCCCTCCTTCAGGACTGTGTGGGTGGGTTCAGACTCGGTTTGGTTCTGCATCGCTTCGCCCTTCAGCTTCGTTTCACCAGCATTTGACCTCAGATAGGAACCACACATTTTCATTAAGCCCTCCTCTGTTCACAAAACATTTCATGTATTCATCATTTCCCAGGAGGTAAACAGCCACGATTGTCTCACCCTAATTGTTCATTTTAAAGTATTGATTTTTGGTAGTTATTTAACCAATTCTATTTTTTTTTCCTCCAGCTCCATTATGAGCTGAGAAGAAAAAACAAGTTGCATTTTATGGCTGAAATGCTTCATTACTTTTACTATTAATGCAGTTTAAACTGCAGAGGCAGGTATTTATTTAAAGCGGTTACTCATCTCTCACCTCGCTGATTCATCTTTGAGGTATTCTGAAAGGCCGTGTTTGGATTTTGACATGAACTGAAGTAACCTGTGCCCTCATTTCATTTCCCTTCATCTTCCGTTTGCACAGAGCAGCTGAAGATGTTAGAAAGAAATCTCCAAACATGCCCTCTAGACCTGCTTAAAAACTCCCCTCATTCCTGATGTCTTTGGCCAAAAAAAATTGTTTTGTTTTTTCAAAAAAATATTAAAAAATAAAGTTTAATGAATCAGAAGATTATAGGAAAGTTTCTCTTTTTGTTTTAACATGGAACTTCTTAGTCAGGCTCGCAAAAAGTCCAGAAATTTGGTCGAATATCTTTTCTTTTATTTTATTTTGCCGCTGAAGACAACAGGATTGTTAAAGTTGGTGGGACCCTTGCTGAGGATTCGGGTTGGAATCTGCTTGGTGAGCTGAGCCAGTTCAAATCTGGTGATTTTATTAAATCCATGAACAGAACTTGGTAGTTTCAACCCGTTACCAAAAATAATTAAATATAAAAAAAGAAAAATAGAAGAAACCTTTAGCTCTGAAGAGGTTACATTTGAATATTTTCTTTTTTGTTTATCTTAGTTGAAAATAAAAGTTCTACTGCAGACAAAGGCAGAAAAGGTGTTTTAGTGACTGGAGTGTTTTTGCAGACCTAGCCAAAAGAAAATAATCAAACATGGCCTCAAAGGGAGTTTTGTTAAAGGTGTGGATCACTGAAAAACCAGCGTGAGTAGAAAGCAAAACTCTTGGATTAGAAAATCCTGACAGATCAACGTCACACTGTCACGAAACATCCACGGAGTCGCCCATCTTTACTCTCGATGGGGAAGGCTGTTCTTGGTTTAGCGTCCAGGAAACAGCAGACAACGTCTTGGCTAGTAGAAGCTAACCATTAGCATTAGCAACTCCACCACATAGAAAAACTCCTTCAGGCTTGAGTTGTTTGTGGATATAAAACGTCAATGTTGCAAGTCAGTGGTAGACTTGCGTTGCTGTTAGCCAATCAGGGGTGAGATGTCTAAATATCAAGAAATAAGACTCTAAAATCTGCTGATTTATGGGTGCTAAAACATGCAATTCTGGGCTTTTTGGGTTGTTTTTTTTTCTGCAAGGTATTCATTCCCACCAGAGACCACAGCAAATGTATTGATTAAAGGACTTTTCCACACCTTTAATGAAGAATGTACCTGAAATTTACAATGTGTGTGTGTGTGTGTGTGCGTGCGTGCGTGCATGGGTGCGTGTGTTCTTGCAGCCACCATCAAAAGTGAGGACATTTTTGTGGTCCCCACATTTTTTTATGTCTACCAGTTGGTGTTAGAGGTTTGGTGTGAATAAAGTTTTAGTTAAGGTTAGGAGTAGATCAGCATCAGTTATAGTTATGGTTAGTGTCTGGGTGAGGCATAGGGAAGTCACTAAAATGAATGGAAGTCAATGGAGTTCCACACACGCAAGTGTGTGTGTGTGTGTGTGTGTGTGTGTGTGTGTGTGTGTGTGTGTGTGTGTGTGTGTGTGTGTGTGTGTGTGTGTGTGTGTGTGTGTGTGTGTGTGTGTGTGTGTGCCAACAACAAACCCCCACGACAGATGCTGTGAGAACCCGACCTGGTCTGCCTGTATCTGTTCTGTCTACATGTGTGTGTGTAATCTTGGTCAGGCTGTGCTGCGGAGTCAAGTTCCTATGCTCTGGTTCGCTGGAGCACTGGCAATAAAGCTTTTTCTGATTCTGATTCTGATTCTGAAAATCCTATAAATTGATGATTGCATTTAAAAGCCTAATTCCTGATCATGTCAGCTTCCATCTGAGCGTGTTCATGTTTGCGTGATTCCAGCGTCGTGCACACCTTTTCAGATGAAGTTTTACCATGGATATACCTCCTGCTGCATGTGGGCTGGATTTCTGAAGATAAAGGTTAATTAAATTTTCTCCTGTCTACCTTTGGCTTAAGTTTTGAAAACTTGCAAAGAAAAAAAAAGAAGAAGTAGAAGCTGTGTTCTATATGACGACAATTTCACTTAACCCTCTCAGGCTCAAAATAAGTTTTGATATAAGGACGAACAACTAAGTCCTTCAGGGGTACTTCTGAGTTTAAAAATTCTCATGAAATACGTGTGTGGAGTAACCAGGTAGGTAGGTTTTAACTGTTGCAAATCTGCAACGCCTGCCTCCAAAGGGTTAAATGTCCAAAAAGTTATAAGAAGGTGCACTTGTCCTATCTCACCTGCCCTTAAGTGCGCAGCAGCAAGCCTTAATTTACTGGTGACACACAGATAGCTACCCGGTCAAACGACAGGAAGCTGTAACTTCCAGGCTGAAACAGCCATTTCATTAAAGAACACACATCCTGGGGCTGGAGCTGCATCGCGGGGACGTCAAACACGACCCTCAGTCTTTGTCTCTCTGACACACACACTCGTGCTCGTGTCTGTACTTTCTCTCGTGCACTGTGTGCATGAACAATAGGTCTCTCTTTTTCATCCTTTTTTCCATCTTGCATGATTAAAAAACAATATCCAGCTTATAAGCACAACTTAGGCAGACACCCACACTCATTTGCAGTGAAAGGCAAATGACCCTGGTGATGAGTCATTGCATTCACTCAAAGGCTTTTTTTTAACTCAACACGCTCCAATCTTTTAACACAGATGGAGTCTCTGCTTTTCAACACAGTGAAATATGTATTTACAATTACTGGTGCCCATATATACACACACACACGTCTCTTCTGATGAAAGGCTTGTGTGAAATTAGGCAGCAATCTGCACATTTTTTCTCAATGGTGGATAATTTCATTTAACAAATCTGGATTAAAGTAAAGATTATTTTAATTCAAAATAGATTTTAAATTTATTGTGAGATGCCTTTTTACTTCCTTTTGCAGCTCCATGACGACACCAAATGGATTCATTTTCCAGCTTAAATATCATTATTATTATTTCTATTGTTTTATCACATTTCTTTTCTGAATCTGAGCGAACGAACTTCTGCTGCTGCAGTGAAACGTGATGGAAAACCTTGTGAACCATGCATGCGGAGCACGTTTAACATCAAAACAAAACGCGGTGTCCAACCACGGTTTGTATAAAACTCTTTGCTTAAAAGAAGAAAGAAAAACTGAATGAACCCGAGACTTATTTTGGGCATTAGGCCTGAGGGCTGCAAGAGTTATCTGGCTGCATCAAGTTTACTCTGTTTAAGGAAAGGAAGAATGGTGGAGCGTTTGGGGGGAGAGGGAGTGTAACGGGAGTCTTTTAAGACACTGAAAGGATTTTTATCCAGTGATATTATATATCTGTCCTGCTCCGGCCAGACAAAAGTACACTGCAAACCACCAGAGAGCAAAGCATGTCATCTGAATAGTATGTCTTCTTTGCAGTGTTGTACATCCAAAGGCTTTGTGTGCCTGAATTTGGCTGGTCGGAAGCACAAAGGAGGCAGTTTGTTCGCCCCTGACAAGTGTGCTTTTATTTGTGTCGGCCCTTTGATGTATAGAGAAACTTTGGCTGGGATATCCCTTGCAGACAAATGCACATGAAATCCCACTCCTTTGTATTATCTTGAACAATTCCCTCGCCATTCACATTGAAGCTTTTATTCCTACAAGACCTTTATTTTAAACTTTCGGCCTACTGTCTGTCTGTCACCTGTACTCAGGTGTCCTGTCTGGCTCTTGGGGGAGGGGGTTTCATTTACGTACAAGTGCAGAGACTCTGAGGAGAATGTAAACAAAAACAAGAACCGCGTAAACGTTTTGCACCGTTTTTCAGCAAGAACTTGTCAGCGTCCAAAGGAGGCTGGTGGGACGGGGGTTATAACGCTACAATTACCGGTTTTTATTAGCTAAAGCCGCTGAAAAATAACGGGCTGTCAGTCAGATGTGAAGAAAACACCAGAAGATGCTCTATTAAACAGTGCAGAAGCCTTCTGTAAAGTCTGGGTGCTGAACTGTCCCTGCTCGCCACACCGTTGGGCTCCAGATCGCGTCAAAGAGGTTAACAGATGTGTGGGGACTAATTCAACATGTGGATTTATTTGAGAAAAAATCACTAGTTTCACATTTTCAAAACTTTTCCAATTTTATTTATGATTTTCAATCAATCACAGCTTTATTTATAAAGCGCCTTCCGCGACCCTGTCGGGAAGCCCGAGGCGCTGAACATGGTACATGAGAAATGTGAAACATGATGAATAAATAGAAAATAAATGCAATTCAAATAGTGCAAAAAAAGGTAAAACATTAAAGTAGAAAACAAATAGGTAAAACAAGGGATAAAGAGACCAATGAAAACAGGGAAATAGAATCGACATAAAAGAGGGCCAAATTCAAACACGTTCAGGGAACGCCAAGAGGAGGAGGTGGGTTTTTAGGCGACTCTTAAAGACTGGCAGAGATGGGGACAGCCTAACTGAGGGTGGCAACTGGTTCCAGAGTGACGGTGCTAGGACTGAGAAAGCCCGGTCCCCGGGAGTACGACACCTAGAACGAGTGACAGCGAGCAGGCCTTGGTCAGAGGAGCACAGAGCGCGTGATGGGGAATGTCTGTTCAGCAGAGTGGCCAGATAGGGGGGAGCACTACCCTGGAAGAAATTGTAAACAAAGATGAGGAGTTTAAAGTGTGAACGATAACAGACCAGAAGCCAGTGCAGGGAGGCCAGAACTGGACTGACGTGGTCCCGTCTCCTGGTCCCAGTCAGAAACCTGGCTGCGCTGTTCTGCACAACCTGTAGGCGACGCAGTGATGACTGACACAACCCTGCATAGAGAGAGTTGCAGTAGTCAAGCCTAGACATTACAAAAGCATGGCGTACCCGTTCCAGGTGGTCTCTCGACAGCATAGGCTTGATTTTTGCAAGGCGTCTCAGATGAAAGAAACTGGACCGGATCACAGAGTTGATGTGAGCATCAAATTTCAGTCCAGTGTCAATTTTCACCCCCAGACTGGTGACAACTGGTTTTGAGTAGGGAGAAAGAGGGCCAAGATCAACATAACGACCCACAGCCCTGCTTTTGGGGTGAAAAACAATGAGCTCTGTTTTTCCCTCATTCAGATGCAGACAGTTGGCCATTAGCCAAGACTTCACCTTGCTAAGACAGGACACAAAGGACTGGATAGAGAGACTTTTCTCCTGACACAATGGAGAGTAAATCTGGCAATCGTCAGCATTGAGATGGAACGCTAGGCCATGTTTACGAAAGATTGACCCCCAGAGGAAGCAAATAAATTGCAAACAAAAGAGGACCAAGGATCGATCCCTGCGGGACCCCCCTAGCGGAACCCCTCCCAAGAAGAAAAAACATCACCCAGTTTAACACAGAATGTTCTGTTGTGGAGATACAATCTAAACCAATCCAGAGCAGACTCTTTGATCCCAACCCATCGTTCCAAGCGATCAAGCAGAATAACATGGTCAACTGTGTCAAAAGCTGCCGTCAGATCTAACAACAGAAGCACCACAGATGTACCATGATCTATTGATAGATATCATTTAAGACCCTCAGTAGAGCCAACTCTGTACTATGGCCAGACCTGAACACTGATAGGAAAACCTCAAACAGATCAGAGTCAGCTAAATGTGAGACCAGCTGCTGATAAACGACTTTCTCAAGCAGTTTCGATGTAAAAGGCAGGGGTAGAGATATAGGCCTGTAATTTTCGATCACAGAGACATCAGCACCAGGTTTCTTCAGAGTCAGCCAAACAACGTCTGCTTTCAAAGCAGCTGGGACCACACCTGTGCTGAGGCTCCCATTGATAATCCGACCAAGTGATGGGCCAAGACACGGAAAGACAGCCTTCCAGAGACGAGGCGGCAGAACCTCAAGTGGAGAGCCAGATGGCGTCTGCCTTGCAACAAGTGTACTCAGCTCAGAATAAGAAATGGTATTGAGGGAGCTGTGGGGGGATGGTGATGGAGGAACTGGAGCAGGGTCAATAGAGTTACCAGAAATAGCTGCTCTAATGCCCGATAATTTATGAACAAAGAATTTGTGAAAATCTTCAGAGTTTCCAGCAGCTGTAGAAGTCATGAAGCTAAGCTGACACACCAGAACAGAGTTCAGTGTTTTGTAGAGAATCTTGGGATTCTTAGAGTTTGTTTCAATGATTCTGCAAAATAGGCATTTCTAGCAGCCCTCACTGCATCCTGATAAGCAACCAGAGATGCTCTGAACAACTCACGCGGGGCCTGTAGGCCATCCTTTTTCCACCTTCTCTCA